>NC_057739.1:44918247-44949234 GCF_004010195.1 Chiloscyllium plagiosum
GGGCATCTTTAACCATGTGGGAAGGGAAATTGCGGTCTTTATAGAAGGAGGCCATCTGGTGTGTTCTGTGGTGGAACTAATCCTCCTGGAAGCAGATACGGTGGAGGCGGAGAAATTGGGAATATGGGATAGCATTTTTGCAGGAGTTAGGATGGGAAGAGGTGTAATTCAGGTAGCTTGTAAAAAAAAAGTCAGTGTCGAGTCGGTTGTCATTGATGGAGATGGGGAGGTCCAGGAAGGGGAGGGAGGTGTCAGAGATGGTCCAGGTGAATTTAAAGTTGGGGTAGAATGTGTTGGTGAAGCTGATGAACTGCTCAACCTCCTTGCGGAAGCACGAGTGGCGCCGATGCAGTCATCAGTGTAGCGGAGGAAGAAGTGGGGAGTGGTGCCGGTGTAACAACGGAAGATGGACTGTTCTATGTAGCCAACAAAGAGACAGGCATAGCTGGGGTCCATGCTTTAGCCCATGGCTACCCCTTTCATCTGGAAACTTCAGTAAGTTTGTAGATGACACCAAAATTGGAGGTGTAGTGGACAGCAAAGGAGGTTACCTCTGAGTACAACAGGATCTTGATCAGATGGGCCAATGGACTGAGAAGTGGCCGATGGAGTTTAATTTAGATAAAATTAAACTCCATCGAGGTGCTGCATTTTGGGAAAGCAAATCTTAGCAGGACTTAAACACTTAATGGTAAGGTCCTAGGGAGTGTTGCTGAACAAAGAGACCTTGGAGTGCAGGTTCATAGCTCCTTGAAAGTGGAGTTGCAGGTAGATAGGATAGTGAAGAAGGCGTTTGGTATGCTTTCCTTTATTGGTCAGAGTATTGAGTGCAGGAGTTGGGAGGTCATGTTGTGGCTGTATAGGACATTGGTTAGGCCACTGTTGGAATATTGTGTGCAATTCTGATCTTCCTATCAGAAGGATGTTGTAAAACTTGAAAAGGTTCAGAAAAGATTTACAAGGATGTTGCCGGGGCTGGAGGATTTGAGCTCCAGGGAGAAGCTGCACATGCTGGGGCTGTTTTCCCTGGAGCCTCGGAGGCTGAGGGGTTTACAAAATTATGATGGGCATGGATAGGATAAATAGGCAAAGTCTTTTCCCTGGGGTTGGGGAGTCCAGAACTAGAGGGCATAAGTTTAGGGTGAGATGGGAAAGATATAAAAGAGACCTAAGGGGCAACCTTTTTCATGCAGAGGGTGGTACGTGTATGGAACGAGCTGCCAGAGGATGTGGTGGAGACTGGTACAATTACAACATTTAAGAGGCATTTGGATGGGTATATGAATAGGAAGGGTTTGGAGGGATATGGGCCGGGTGCTGGCAGGTGGGACTAGATTGGGTTGGAATATCTGGGGTCGGCATGGACGGGTTGGACCGAAGGGTCTGTTTCTGTGCTGTACATCTCTATGACTCTTTCCCGATTAAATTGCAGATCAGGATTTATGGTACTTCCAGTTTTCACGTTTTTAATTATGTTTTAAAAACAGCATATATATTGTAACAGAGAACCTCCAGAGATGCAGATGGTATTGGAATAGGATTAATCTGAGACTCATTTCCCTGATAAAGTTTGATGTGACTGTTCTGTTATCTACTATCTGCTTTAGTTATTCTGTGAACTTTTGCAATCTGTATTTGTTGGTCAAGTAAAAATACATTAGCAAGGTAATGAAACAGGATTTAATCCTCTACTGAGATATTGCCTAATGTCATTTCAGCTTGCAGTAAAGATTTCTTGGTGCTGGTAATTTCCTGGTGGAAGGTGGCTGGCGTGCCTCTTTAGAAGCTGTACTGTTACCATGCTGGCAATAGTGGTAGTAGTAGCAATGTGATGATGAGATGCTGGATTTCTCTGGGTTTGCTATTACTTCCAGCTGTTGTCAGAGAGACTAGAACTGAAAAATAAAAGGCTAAAGAAACTAAAACAAAAGCCAAGCTGTTTTCTGAACAGAAACCCAATGGAAGTTCAGCACTATTGACAAATGGGCTGTTTCTGTTACAACAGTACATAGAAAATGGAAGGTAGGTGCTGGAGTCGGCTAGTACATACACACCCCCCCCACACCTACCCGTTTCACCATTTAATATGTTCGTGGCTGATCATCGACTTCAATACCTTAATTGTGCCCTTCCTTGAAAACATACAATGTTTTGGCCTCGACCACATCCTGTGGTAATGAACTGCACAGGCTCACCACTCTGGTGTAGACCTTTCTCCATATCCCAGTTCTGAAAGGTTTACCCCTTATCCTTAAACTATGACACCTTGTGGATTCCCCCACCATTGGGAAAATCCTCCCTGCGTCTAACTTGTGTAGTCCTGCTGGAATTGTATTGATTTCTATGAGATCCCCTCTCATTCTTCTAAACTCCAGTGAATAGAATCCTAACTGACTCAATATCTCCTCAAATGTCAGTTCTGCCATCCCAGGAATCAGTTTGGTAAACTTCAAGCACAGGGAGTTGGCTGCAGTAAATACTTCTTTGATTAATTCTGTAGTACACTTCGGACTTTAGAATGTCTGTCACCTCTTGGAATAATGTATGCAGCTGGAGCTGACTGCCTTCAATCTGACAGCATTCCTGACTCATTGTAAATAGACAATACTGTCAGCAGTCTGCTCCTTGTGGTCAGAATAGCTGTGGTTGGGATTTCATGATGGCGTAATTTACAATCAAAGTCACTAAACACACTGTGTTCACGTTTAGTAGAGAAAGATAGCTCTATGAATGCCCTGTGTGTTCTCAGGCAGTTGGCAGCTGGGATGTATTTTTTCCGTTATTGCCTGGAATCTGGTGTAGAAGAAGAGGATTCTGTAAAATCAGAATGAAGAGATTGCAGATTGACTTGACCTTTTCATCAAAAGATGATGATTAATCTCTGAAAGATTGCAAATATGAATATACTTCCATCACTCCTCCACAGAAAAGCAAAGTACTGTGAAACTGTAAATAAAACCAAAACTGCTGAAGTACTGACAGAGTCCCCCAGAATCTGTGGAGAGAGAAACTTGGTTAAAGTTTCATGCAGAATTGAAATATTGGGGCCTGAAGTGTTATCTTGGGTTTCTCTCTCTCTGCTGCCAAACCTCCTGAGCATTTTCAAGTTCGATCCCTTAAGTACCTCGTTCCCATCAATCACTGTGGAATGGTGGGTTCTTCCCACATTGTCCTGAAGACAAATGATTGATTTCTCGGAGTGGATGGGAATGAGAGGTTGAAGCAGCAGATCAACCATGATGATATCGAGTTGCAGATATTGAGTGATTTGTTTGTGTTTCTTATGGATGAACCTGTCTAACCCACGAGGAACTTTCAGCTCATCTGGGAGGTTCTGTTCTCTCAAAATTTGTAAATGTTGCTCTTTCTTGCAGGTGGTCACAGTAACTTGTTTACAGAGTACGGGATGCCCTCAAGCCATTCCCAGTTCATTTGGTTCTTTTCCATCTACTCCCTCCTTTTCCTTTATTTAAGGTATGTATGACTCCTGGGTCTGTTTGTGGTTCACTATTACACTATGTTTGAAGGCTAGAAATACTTGAACTCTTCATTCATGTAAGTTATAAATAGGGGAGATGATCTCCTGCTAGTACTGTTATGGGACTAATAATCCAGAAGCCAGGGCCTTGGGGACATGGTACACAGCCTACCACGTGAGCTGGTGGAATTTAAATACAGCTAATAAAATCTAGATTTGGAAGACTGTCCAGTGAAGGCTACTGGTGACCATGAATCTACCACCGATTGTTGTAAAAAAAAAACAAACCCCATCTGGTCCATTACTGATCTTTAGGAAAGGAAATCTGTTGTCCTTAACCAATTGGCCTGCATGTGACTCCAGACTCCCAGCAGTGTGTTTGACCCTTAGCTGCCTCTGAAGTGGTTGAACAAGCCATTCCATTTCAGAACAACATGTGTTGGTCTTGCCAATAATACCCACAACCTAAGAAACAGTGAGTATTAATACAAAGATCCTTTGTATAAAGCGATTCAGAATAGGGGATTGATTAAATAGGGAGAAACTTTCACTGATGGGAGGGTTGGTAACCAGACAACCGAATTGTCAGAGTGCCAGTGGAGCCAGAGGGGAGGTGAGAATTATTTTTCACAAAGTAAGTTAAAGCGACATGGAGTGTACTGCCTGAAGGGAAGGCGGACGTAGACTCGTTAGCAACCTTTACAAGGAAATTGGATAAGTACTTTAGAAAGTAAAAGTGTAAATGTAAAAGGTCATGGTGGAAGAACAGAGAAGTCAAACTAATTAGGTAGCTCTTTGAAAGTGCCAGTGGGGCAGAATGGGCCAAAGTGACCTACTGTTCTCTAATATTCAACAAAAATGTAATCCTCTGCTTTGTTTTAACTTAAATCATTGCAGCAGGACATAATAACCCCTGGATGCAAGGGAGTAATTTGTGCTTTGGAATAAGCTCTGTGTTGGGGGGTGAAGCCAAAAACTGACAACTCTTGAGGCTATTGGATGGCAAGAGGGGAATAATGGGTCTTAACATTGTGTTTTGGATGCAGCCAGTATTACAAATTCCAATACCGGCTATTATTCGGTCTTGGTGTTGAGAATTTATTGTCCTGCGATATGTTTTACTTTCAGAGGATTTTATTAAGAGGAAAGAGGCAGATACAGTTACAACACTTAAAAGACGTTTGGGCAAGTACATGCTAGGAATGGTTTAGGGGAATGTGGGCCAAATACAGGCAAATTCAACTAATTTAGTTTGGTGGTTGTGGTTCTGTTCGCCAAGCTGGAAATTGTTGTTGCAAACGTTTCGTCCCCTGTCTTGGTGACATCCTCAGTGCTTGGGAGCCTCCTGTGAAGCGCTTCTGTGGTGTTTCCTCCGGCATTTATAGTGGCCTGTCCCTGCCGCTTCCGATTGTCAGTTTCACCTGTCCGCTGTAGTGGCCGGTATATTGGGTCCAGGTCGATGTGTTTGTTGATGGAGTTTGCGGATGAGTGCCAAGCTTCTAGGAATTCCCTGGCTGTTCTTTGTTTGGCTTGCCCTATAATGGTAGTGTTGTCCCAGTCGAATTCATGTTGCTTGTTGTCTGCGTGTGTGGCTACTAAGGATAGCTGGTCATGTTGTTTCGTGGCTAGTTGATGTTCGTGGATGCAGATCGTTAGCTGTCTTCCTGTTTGTCCTATATAGTGTTTTGTGCAGTCCTTGCATACAACAATGAGCACCCGAGCTACAAATCTTCACCCAAACTTTAATTTAGTTTGGGATTATGGTCAGCATGGGTGAGTTGGACCAAAGGGTCTGTTTCCATGGTGTATGACTCTGAGGGAATGCATAAATTTCTAAGGCAAGGAGAGCTAAATGGACTGAATTTCCTCCCTCCTCTGCACTGATATTTATGAACAGTGATACCCTGTGCTTCTATATACAGCAATGGAACTCTTAAGTGTACTTCTCCAATCAGAATGTGCAAGATGTTTGGATCCCTGTGTGCAAACATAATTCAGGTCCCATTTTAAATTTATGCATTCTGTCCTTGGTTTTTAACAGAATACTCTGACAAAACCCGCTGTCGCTTAATGTTGCTTCGAGAGCAGGCATTTTACTTTGCAGTGCAAGCTGGAGTGTTCCTGCATTATTAATGGCGAGAGTGAAGTTACTGCATGATGAGTTTACATGAGCAGTTTCCATTATAAATGTTGGTCTAGCAATTTATATTGGGAAAGTATGACAGGAAGCTCATGCATATGTAGGTTTTTTAATGTAATACTGAATGATTAGTCGTTGCAGTATTTACTAAGTGCCTAATAGGATCATCATTGCCTAGCAGATAAATACTGGTAATGGCATTGATGAGTGATGCACAGAGGTCCTTAACTTTGGTTTCTGGTCTTTGCTGAGTAACTGACCTCATGTTAACATCCCTCAGCTAGGAATGAAGCGATGGTGGGAGTGGGAGCAAACCTGTTGACAGTGAGTGACATCCACTAGATATGGTACTCTACCAATAGGTTTAGAAGGTTATGATTGGGGTAAGCAGTTAGTTTGGTGACATGCCTTACTTTGCCCTCTGTGTGGCATAGGTTCCAGGATGAGATACAGGAGAGTTCCTGGGAGTCATGAAGTCAGGGCCAAGTCTCATCTGGTGTGTCAAAAACATGCAGATTGATTGGACAGTGCCTGTGCCCACTGACCTACCTGATCTTCAGAAAATTGTCCTTGTTTTAAAACTTTCTATGACCTCATCTTCACTTATCTCTGGAACTGACCACAGCTCTACAACCCTCCAAAATTTGTGTTCCTCCAATGCTGACCTTTAGAGCATCCCTGATTTTAATGGCTTTACTACTTACAGCTGCCTCAGCCTTGGAATGCTCACCTTAAAACCTCTATCTCACTCTCCTCCATTCAATTCCTCCTCAAAACTCATTTTTTAAATTGAGCCTATGGCCACCAGTCCTAACACATGCTTACGTGACTTGGAGTCAGATTTTCTTAATAGCACTCGCGTGGAGTGATTTGGAATGCTTTCTAACAATGTTGAAGCCACTGTAATACATGTTGTTTTAAATCTTGGGGCTGAAGAATTTCAACATTTATTTAAAATAAATATGTTTGTTCCTTTTCTCAGAATGCATCAAACGAACAATGCTAGATGTTTAGATCTGTTGTGGAGGCACATTTTATCCATATGTCTGCTGGCTGTGGCCTTCCTTGTCTCATATAGTAGGTAGGTAAATGCTGCTTCTCCTTCAGATTCTTTATGGGGCTGCTCATAATGAGATGGATATTGCACTATTTTCTATGGGGAAAGATTTTAAACCGCATGGTGGTCAATGTATGATTCTGTGGCTATGATGTATTGGCATCTCCTGTAGGCCACAAAGTCTATTGTGAAGTAAGCTCAGCCCTGTGTCGTTCAGAGTTTAATTGCTAACTGAGGGAGCAGGCGAGGAGTTGTGGAGAGTCATCCTCTCAGTCAGGAGTTCCCAACGTTCTCACTGTCCTTAGTCTTAAGATTTCTTTTGGCTTAAGTAGCAGAGTGTGCAGTCTGGAGGGTGACAGACCCCACAATGCATTTTAAAATATGCAATTATCAGTAACTTGTGGCTTGCAATCCATGCATTCGGTAGTATCAATATCCCTAGACCAAGGCCCTAGAGGGTTGTTCATGCCTGTGGAATTGTTGATATCTTCAAGATAAAGTTTTGTTATTACCACATGTGACCGTCCTTGATGGCAGAACATTGGGGGGGGGGGGGGTGCAGCGATGAGAGATTTTCGTAAATCATGTCCTCGCCGTCTGAAAAGCTCTGCTTGAAAGGCTGGTGTAAGTAAATTCATTAGGAACTTGCAAAGGACTTGGAGGAATAGTTGATGTGGTAAGATTTGAAGAGGTATGGGGAAAGAGCAAAGCAATGGAACTAATTGTGTAGCTGTTTGAAAGAGACCGTGCAGGTATAATGGGCTGAATGGCCTTCTTTTGTGTTGTGTAAACCTATAAAAGAATAACAGGATGGGACAGGGTAAACACAGGAAAGATATTCCCAATGACCAAGGAATCCAAAAGTAGGTGTCATGGCCGAAGGATACAAGGCAGGCCATTTCAGACTGAGATGAGGAGAGTGGGGAGCCTGTGGAATTCTCTGCCACAGAAAATGGTTGTGGCTAAAACGTTGAATATTTACAAGATAGAGAGATATTCTTAGAGCTGAAGGGATCAAAGGATGTGGGAAAAAGTGGCAATAGGGAACTGAGTTGGGAGAGCTGCCATAATCGTATTGAATAGCAGAGCAGGCTCGAAGGGCCGAATGGCCCACCCCAGCTCCTATATTCTTAATGACGTGTGTTTATTTTTGTAGAGTCTATTTGATGTACCATTCCTGGAGCCAAGTGATATATGGAGTTATAGCAGGTGCCATCATGGGAGCAATCTGGTTTCTCTTTACACAAGAGGTACTAACACCGCTATTCCCCAGGATAGCTTCATGGTGAGTGTCCTACACACCACATTGAAAAGGGGAAATAAACACTTTTAATTTAAGCCATTTGTACTTCATTATAGAGTTGCAGTTCTGAAATCATGATTACATTGGGAAATGTAAACATTTAAAAACATTTTTCAAACATAATCCTTCACTAGCATGTGTTTGTTTAGCTCTTTCTTTGGGAATTTTATAGGGACTGGGTTCAAATTGTTTCTCAATGCTACTGACCTCAAACATTCCACCCCTTCGATTGTGAAACCACTGATCCCATGAAAAATACCTTGATTTTGTTTCAAAAATCTTGGCGGTTTTAGCACCTGAAAGCAAAAGCTGTGTTAATGTTTTGGGTGCAGGTTTTCATTTGGGACTGACTGCTTCAGTTCTGCTGCACTTTGCACTAATGTTAACCGTGGTGATTTAAGTTAAAAATCACACAACACCACGTTATAGTCCAACAGGTTTACTTGGAAGCACCAGTTTTCGGTGGGCTGCTCCTTCACGTGGTTTCGGAGCAGCACTCTGAAAGCTGGTGCTTCCAGTTAAACCTGTTGGACTATAACCTGGTGTTGTGTGATTTTTTTTTTTTAACTTTGTACATCCCAGTCTAACATTGGCATCTCCAAGTGGTGATTTAAACAAGTCTTTAACTACACTTTTTTCATTGATTCAGGCCAGTCTCGGAATTCTTCCTGATACGGGACACAAGTCTGATTCCAAACATCCTGTGGTTTGAGTACACGGTTACAAGGTCAGAAGCACGGTAAGTTGTGTAATTTTAGTTCTGAAATAGAAGCTCCTCCCTTTACTTGCATGTAATTTTTATTTGTTCATGGAGATCACTGACTGGGCCAGCATTTACTCCCTGAAGGGCAGTTAAGAGTAAACCCCATTGCTGTGGGTCTGGAATCACGTGTAGGCCAGACCAGGTAAGATACCCCTCCCTAAAGGGCATTAGAGAACCAGATGGGTTTTTATGACAATCAACAGCAGTTACGTCATCATCTTTAGGCTAACTTTTTTAATTCTAGATTTTAATCAAATTAAAATTTCACCATCCTCCATGGCAAAGAAAGGGTCACTTTTCTTTTGGCTAGCTAGATGTCTAATGGACACTGAAACTGATTGCCACTGTCAGCATTTCTATTTGCCCACCTCAAACTCCACAGGTCTGTTTCGGCAGGATGGTTAAGAATTCTCAACTCTTGAGTCAACCAATTATTATCGAACTCTGTGCTATCCCTGTCCTGGGAGTGTTTGATGGATGGTGTAGAGGGAGCTTTACTCTATAACCCTGTGCAGTCCCTACCCTGGGAGTGTTTCATGGGGATAGTGTTTGGGGGGGGGGGGGGGGGAGTGCTTTATGTTTGGTATAAAAGTGTCGGGAGAGCTTTGTTTAAAGAGTACATGGAGCTTTTCCTCTTTGTGTTTCATTGTAGTATTGTTGCACCCACTGGGGCTTTGTGCTTCTCCTTGGCTTACCTCACTCACTCGCCTGCCCCACCTCACCGCCACCATTTGAACAGTCTGGGCTCCCAAAACCAATCGTGCATTTCATGTCATGTCTGCTAAATAGGCACATGACTGAACTCTATTCCTTGCTGGGAGTAAAAGGAGAAAGGCTGAATTTGGCTAGTGATTTATCTACAAATTGTGGTAAAACCCAGTTTGTGATACAGCACCTCATTTCCCAGTTTGTGTCACCCCAGCGGTGTCTTCAGCCACTTAGCTTTTGGATGCTGCAATTTGTTCCCTCCTCACTTTCTGATGAAAAATGATCATTGAATCTTGACCAAGATTTTGGTCATCCAACCAAGCACCTAGTGTTGTGGCTTGTTGGTGAAGCCCGTTGTCTTGTTAAACCTCTCTGAAGTGCACTATGTTGAATGTTATTTAAATTCAAGTTATCATTGTTATCCAGTGCTTTTCTACTGGAGTTGGTGGGTGGGGACTGATGGTAAGAAGAATCTATTGTTCCCTTAACGTATTACTTAATTTGCTTGAATTTTTAAGAAAATATAATCTGCTTTATCTCACTGTCTGAAATTCCCGTCAGTATTGTAACTTTAACAAAATCCGAGTTTCCTCCGCTGGAATGTAAACCTTTCTTTTTGTCCTTTGTCCTTGCCTCCAGAAACAGACAACGGAAGCTGGGGACCAAGATGCAGTGAAGTGAAGTTGGCTGCTTTTACTGGGGGTGGGACAGGACTATGGAGTGAGCCCTGGAAGGAAATGAAACAGAAACCAACAACACGAAGAAACGTTCTTTTTTAAAAAAAAAATAATTGTTATGTTTGCAGACAGTTGAGGCAAGCTGAGGCATACACTGGAAGCCTAGACACCCCCTCCCAACCCCCAAACCCCCCCCCCCCACCCCGTGACAGCAGTCAGTGTTGACACATCTTGCTGTTAGCTTTCTACTGCATGTTAGACTTGTGAACGCTGGACTGAACCGGTTTAAACAAAGTCCGTTCACATGGTGCCAGTGAAATGTGATATTATTGCATCTGATTCAGGAATTTGGTTTTCAGTTTAGTAAGAGGTGATAGGAAAGGCAAGGATCAATGGTAGTGGTGTGATATTTTGCAAAAAAAAAAAAGTGGCATTTCTACGCTACTGACTTTTAAACAAATGGTTAGATTGGAGGACAGAGATGTTTGTGAATTGTCAGTCAGGTATCTGACTTGCTAGGATCACATCTGTAGCAGCAAGAGCAAACTATAAGGGATCATGTTGCACTTTAGAAAAAATAAATTAGTTTTTTACATTAAAAAACACTAGTGATGCGAGTGGAAAAACTGGTTTTTATTCTTCTTGTCGGTTACAGTTACAACTAACAACTCGGCTGGTTTAAGAAATCTTTCTAATGAAACAGTTGTTTGATCTATTTGTTTCCGAAAAGAAATAGTTTATTTCATCTTCTGGATCAGTGAGGGTGAGCCATTTTGACATGAGGATTGCCAAACCCTTTTGCGCGTGCTCTCTCTCTATTGCTCTGTCAACTTCTTTTTCTGGCCGTTTTTGTTTGAACTTTGTCAAAAAAAACGGCCATTTGTACAAACTGCAAGTCAGGTGATGTGCATTTAGGAAATGGTCCCTTATCTCGAGTCTGGGTGGTTGTTAAGTAAGTCTAGCCAGGTCTTGTGGTAGCAGTGGAGTGTTGGAGACATGTGGGTTCTCTCTGATTCCTCAGTGCTTGATGTTAGATGATCTCACTTCTGCAATTGCCTGAATGGCTGCCTGTGGAAAGGTGGTGGAATTGTTAGAGGTGGGAAAGTTTATTTTGGGCTGGAGGTTGGATGTTTGTATTAGTTCTGAAGTCAGAGTTAAAAACACTGAACTAAAACAAGGTCTTTGGTTGTATATGATGTCCGTTCAGCAGGCTGTACTACCCTGGCATGGAAAGCAGTTGTTCTCCTACCACACAGATGTTGTTAGCTTTTGATCTGAATGCATGTGTGGCCACCTTGAAATAAATCAACCTGGCACCCCTCTTAGCTCCCTCTGTGCTTAGCTATATTCCCAGAATAACAAAGTGACTGACTGTCTTATGTTGTGATATTACAGGAATTAAATTTTTTCTGTGGGTTTAATAAAAGTTTCTGTATTCCATTTAGCCCCTGCGCAACAAAAGCATTGATCACATTGACCAGAATAGCGCGTGATACAAACATGAAACCTGCCTAGATACTCTTGACATTTAAATTGAGAGTTTACCACAAAGCATTATGCTAATCTTAATACCCAAGAGTGACTAATGTAATAATATGTCTGCTCTTGGGTTCCGTTGTGGGAGGCTTGTGTGTGAATGTGTAACATTCACTTGCTAATGCAGTGTGTTAAATTACAGAGAAGAGGAGCTTCTAGTTGTCTCAATGTCTTAATTTTAGTGAGACCTCGAGGGGGATGTCAGGTCCTGCTTTAGTTGTCAGTTTAGTGGAATATTACTGCAGGATACACACCAGGAATAGGATCTGTAAATTGGACCAAATGGCAAGGGCTGCAGTGGGGGAGCTGACCACATTTACAAGATGATTAGGGTTTAGATAGGGTCGACAGTGAGAATCTTTTTCCACGTATGGCGTCAGCTATTACAAGGGGGCATAGCTTTAAATTAAGGGGTGGTAGGTATAGGACAGATGTTAGGGGTAGGTTCTTTACTCAGCGAGTCGTGAGTTCGTGGAATGCCCTGCCAGTAGCAGTGGTGGACTCTCCCTCATTATGGGCATTTAAACGGGCATTGGATAGGCATATGGAGGACAGTGGGCTAGTGTAGGTTAGGTGGGCTTGGACCGGCGCAACATCGAGGGCCGAAGGGCCTGTACTGCGCTGTATTCTTCTATGTTCTATTCCTGTTCCCACCGTATTGTAACACAGTGCTGTGCTTCCCTGAGCCCTTTGCACGTTTGGATTGACTCCGGTTGTGAAGCCCCAGTATTATAGAGGATGCAAATTGTTTTGAGGTGGTTGTACTGAGCATGAGCATTCCGAGAGAATGTTGCAGTGACTGAAATTACAGGGAAATTACCTGATTGTCCTGCTCATTACAAGTGAATGTTCTTTTTTTAAACCCAAGGCAGGTTATTGATGCTTTATTTGTTGTATTTGGACACAATCACAATTTTTAGTTTTTACATTCCATACACGACTATAAAATGACTCCTGATTTTTGATTTTAGATTTAATTACTTGTAACATTTCTTGTTTTAAATAAATATTTGGAATTGAAGGTGCCTGAAATTGTTTAAAACAGAAACCATGCTATATAACAGGGTGGTTTTGCTTGTGTGGATAGAGCATAGACTTCAGTTCTAGAAAGCTGTGTGTGTTTTTTCTTCAGTTGTATAGGCATAACAGTTGGATTTTGTATGCAAGCCCTTAGTTTTGTGCACTGTTTCATTGGTTGCCAGTGAAGGTGGTGAGCTTAAACTTGCCAAAATTATCACACCACAAGCTAAAGTTTTAGTTTTAAATTTCAAAACAGTTTGAGGTTTTGTTTAGGATTAACAAAGCTCTTCAGATTGGAGAAATGTCTTCCCCTATCTACATGCAGTATTGGCTTCCCGGTTTACTTTACTTTATTGTTTATATATATTGGTGCTTCTCTGCTTGCTAACCAATAAGCTCAAGTACATTAATTTCACACTAAGATCAGAGGAATAAATCTAAACCTAATGTCTAATAGTTTTATTTCATGTGGAAGGTGGGGGAATGATGTTTCTGTACGTAAAACCCCAGTGAATCATATGATTGCCTGGTTGTGATGCGACAAACTGGCTTTGTGCTGCAATCATGGACTCAAAACATGGATCTGTGTCTGATGTGAATGCCTGGATGCAGCCTGAGATTGTTGGTCCTGCACAGAGGGTACAGGGAGAGTCCTGGGTCCAGTGCTGAGTTGGTCACTGGGAAATAGGACAATGATTTCTACAGTTCTTGAATTGAGAGTGGGAGGCAGAGATAAGATTTATCAAGGTGCCATTCCTTGGTCAGTGACTGCTTTAGAAAAGAGCATGTGAATGTTGGTTGAGGATTGGGTCCAGCTGTGATGCTCCCAAAGCTGAAAAGCCTGATGGCAATTGGTCTTCAGAGTATGGAGCTGTATCTGTGTAATTGTTCAGAGTATGGCACTGGGCAGCGGTGAAGCTGTGTCTGTAATTGTTCAGGGTTAAGCCCATGACTGGATGTTGGAATGGGGAAATAAGAATGTTTAGTTGTGGAAACTGCCACTCAGTGGAAATGTGTTTTTATGCAATACACATTTTTCAATTTAATTTGTAGTGACATTAAGAGTCAGACTCTCCTGAAATCTGTCACTAGTGCTCCTGCTCTTACATCCAGCATGTATTAATTCAGTATGGCAATATGCTGTTAATATTGATTGCATGTAACTCAAAATCCAATTGAGTGTTGACACATTGGGGAAAATATACCTGTTCTCTTTAGCTTCACCCTCTTGACTGACAGTTGCTTTTCAGCGTTATGTGATGAACGTGGTGTCTGATCATATTCCTGTGTGTAGTTAGTACGTTGAAAGTTTAAGTACTAGTCGAGTGTCTGTGGACCCTGCATTGCTTCTGGTGGTTTCTTTTTACAGTCAGTGTCCTGATCCTTTTCCTTTTGTGAGTTTGTAGCAGTAATTATTTTGTATTTGGAAATAATAGGACTGGAATCATGTCTGTCACCAAAATAATAAGTGCAGCCAAAGTATGGCAATCCAAATAGTTTGAAATGTATCCACAATCATGTAGATGTTGGCTGACCTACAGTACAGGGTGGTAATCAGTGCTTTACAGAAAATAACCACTAGTGTCTGATGCTACTAACTGGGTGCTGAGTGCTGTTTTCTGTACATCACTGGTCCTCGTTAACAGGAAGTTTATCTATAAATTGGGTTTGCAAGCTCGCTCAGCTTTATTGCAAAAAAGATACGATTGTAGGGAAATACTGGAATGAGAACAGAAAATGCTGGTAATTCCAGTATGTCTGTCAGCATCTGACAGAGTAGCAACAGGCTGGTCTTGCAGCTTGGTGCATATTCTGCCTTTTCTCCTTTCAGATTTCTAGCAGTTTCAGTATAGAAATTGTATCTTGTCAATATTTATTGAAGTGAGACAATACTGAAACCTTTAGATTGCTGCTTTTTTTTTAAACCTTGTAACCCTTGCTGCTGGTTAGTGGCACAGTGCTGTCCCACCCTAGACAGACTGGCTCCACGTCCCGTGGAATATTCCCGCTGTTCATAGGTGTAGGATCAGTATTAAAACTGTGTTTCTCCACAGCCCAATCAAAGTGCAGCTTTTTTTTGTTTCCATGAAACCATTTAATTTTAAATGCAGGCAAATTATTTCATGTTTGGGAGTTCAACTCAGAGCAAATAATATCCAGGACACTATTGGGTAGGTTTTACGAATTATGTATTGTGGGGATTAATCCCACTAGCTCACTGAGCAGTACTTCAGGAGCACAAATGGGGAAGTGGAAAGGAAGAGGATGATGGGGCCCCATCAAATTTTTCTTTTTAAAAAGATTTGTAAAATCTATCCTGGTCTGATGTGACTTTTTTTTAAAGCTGTGATCATTCGAGATTGGTTGACTAATCAACTCTTCTCACTGCATAGTGAGGAATGTGTCTGCTATCTGTAAATGTTCCTTTTTTTTGTCTCAACTTCAACAACGTAGATCTAAAAGTAATTGCTATTCAGGTACACAATGAAGGGCTATTCTGAAAAGTGCTTCCTCTAGATGTAGCACGGTTTTGTAGACTGGCTTCTTGTATTCTGTTAGTGTGGTGTTCACTATGTGATTGCCTTATATGGTGCACAGTATCTTTTAATGCTGTTTCTTGCTATTTGTAAACTTTCTTTGAACTCTGGTGTTGTGGGAGATGGAGTTTGGAAAAGAGGCCGTGGGTCGATGACTGACTGTTTCATCTCTCTGTTTCGTGTCCAAGACTACTTTGTTTCTGCTGTTTGACTGCTTCATCCCAGGATCTGTACACATTCAAACTGTTTATATTTACTTTAGAACCCAGTTGGAAACCGATCAGCTGATACTTGGAGCTTGGGAAAGTAGTTTCTCACTTTAGTGGGGTGCTGAGCTCTTTGTGCTGCCAACACTGTGATCTTGTCTTGAATGGGTATTTCTTTAAGGCATCTGCCATGACTCAGATGGTAGCATTCTTGCCACTTGAGTCAGAAAGCCATGGGTTGAAGTCTCACCGCAGAAACGTGAATGCAGACTCTTAGTCGACTCTCTGGGCAATATAGAGGGGATGTCTTTCAGATGAGACGTTAAACCGAGTTCCACTTTTCATTCTGAAGTAATTTGTTGGCTGTGAAGAGTAAAGGTGTCCTAATGTTGTGATATAAAAATGCCTTTCATTTTAATTTTTGTATGTTTGTTTCAATGTCTGATGTTAAAAGATTATTCAGTTGTGAAGGGTGGTCGAATCTAAAGTGAACCACTCACCGTATGGTACATATATTTTCCAACCTTCTACGATAATGAGATTATCCTGGCTGAATACCACAGCCACGAGGTGCCTATCTGTGCTAAGTTGCCAGAGCAGTTTTCACACTCTCTGTAATAAGCAGATAAGTACTGACCATTTCTGTGAGAACAGTTGGCTGTTTATTTGTCCAAACTCTATCTGTGCCATGTAATTTTAAGCCTTGGTGCCTGTTTTCTATTGCATACTTCAGACTGACTTTTAAATGTGTGAATTTTGCAACCAGTAGATATCAATGGTTTAGTCGCACATAATTCGCATCCCAGTTGTGGCAAAACCAATTAATATTCCATCTCCATAGTGTGCAAGTGTTTCTAAATGAGTGGCCTCTCTGCTGTGAATACATTGGAGAGTGAGAGTCCTACCTGCATGCCTATGTTTGGGGTCTGGTGTCCTATATTTGCACACGGGTCTTAGATAAACTGGTCCAGGGGAGCAGTTTGGTTTTACAGCAAGTCACTGGAGTCTGTGTGTAATCTACATCGAATGAAATAGTTCATCTTTTAAGCAGAGGAGAATAGCTTTGCACGACAAGGTGTTATGCAGAATCAATACAGTTTGATCTTCAAATTACAGACACCAGTCATTCTTGAATCTTCCTGTAGCTTTGAGCTGCTGCAGTATATATCCCACGCCCTTCCTCTGGGAGAGGCTGATGTTTGTTTTGGCCAACGGTTAGTGCATGATTTTGGCCTAAACTGTTGTGGAAAATGAATTGAGGAGATGGGCACTAAGCTTTTGCCCACCTGGTTTGTTCTACTGGCTGAAGGAGTAGGACAGACTGACGTGATGCTACATTTGTGCAACTGTCAAAGGACCTCTAATCAGTGCCAACAGTGCTCTAGTTAAAGGGAACTGGGTGAATTAGTTACTCAGAATCTTACAGCATA
Organism: Chiloscyllium plagiosum; assembly: GCF_004010195.1. Taxonomy (NCBI): domain Eukaryota; kingdom Metazoa; phylum Chordata; class Chondrichthyes; order Orectolobiformes; family Hemiscylliidae; genus Chiloscyllium; species Chiloscyllium plagiosum. The sequence goes on from NC_057739.1 coordinate 44,935,103, forward strand.
TAAATGCATTCTGCCCTTTACTATTTTTTATTTGTGGTGTCACTGGCTAGGCCAACAGTTATTGCCCAGAGGGCAGATTGGAATCAATCACATATAGGCCAAACCAGGTCAGGATAGCAGATTTCCTCCGCTGAAGGACTTTAGTTATAAAAATATAACTGGTTTGCTACTTACATACTCGCACTTTGTCCACCTTTTCATTCAAGAATTTTATTGAATTTAGATTTCACCATTTGCTGTAGTGGGATTCAAACCATGTGCCTAGAACCTGGATTTGTCCTTTGGTGACTACCCCCAATTTTAAACATCAGTTCTTAACTTCTCTCTCTCATTCTGACATCTTTCCTAATGATAGACCTTCATCCTTGCTACAATTCTAATAGACTTTCACACCACCTCCAAACGACCCAGTTCAACTGATTCAGCTACAATCAAGCACAGAGTCTGTGCTCTTTGTCTCTCTGACTTCTCATATGTAAATCAGCTCTAAGCACCAACAATGAGAAGGTTGACTTGTTTGGGAAATGAAGGTGTCACATTGAACCATTTAGATTAAGGCACACTTGGTCAGAATGAAAGAGATTTTGCTATGTTTCCTGAAGACACTGTTATCTCATTAGGAAGTGCTTGAGCAGCTAAGTGCTGATAAACTATCTTCCCATTCCCAAGACGTAATATGCCTCATCACAAAAACCATTTGAACACTAGAGACGTGAGCTCGGTCTTCAAAACTACACTTAAGAACTTTGATCACTAAGATGGTTCATGCTCCGAAACAGATTCTTAAAATTTTTTTATGTAGAACAATTTGCTTCAAACTTTCTCAGTAGGGAGGAAGTGGGCCAACTGTACAATCCCTCTGAACCCTGGGCTTAACAGTAAGCTGTTGTCTAGTTGAGAATTTGGTGGTTTTAAACTGTGTAAAGCTGGCTGAATACATCTCTGTAAGGAATTAACAAAGGAAATGTGCATCAATGTTCTAATTGTATTTTACTGGAAATATAATGCTTGCCTACCATACAGTTTCCCTTGCTGTGGTCTCTGCATTCTTCTGTGATCACAGGGCGATGGGCAAAATGTGAAGTGACCCACGCGTGAACATCCAAACTAGTATTGGGCTCAGACTTCTTGTCCTCGTCCCTATATCTCGGGTTTGTTTCCTGTCTTTCTCCTGTGAGTTGGGCCTAATCATAATCCCTTCATTTAAGAAAAAGTCACATTGCAGTGTGTAGGAGTGTGCCACATTTCCTTGTTACAACGATTCAGAATGATACTGGCTGTAAATGCTTTGGAACATCTTGAATTTCTGAAAGATTCTATATAAATACAACCTTTATCCAGAAAAGTGCAATGAAGAGAGGGCTGGAAATCAGAGTTCTTAAAGTAATTGGGTAAATAAATGTCTCAAACCTCTTTCTGCACCTGCTAGAAGATGAAAACAGTAGTGGTTTGTCAAATCCTTTGTGACTGTTGCTCCAAATTTATACGCGTGCCACAGCGATGTGAGGTATGGAAGCAGCACCAGTACAGGTCTTTGTAGTTCCCACCATAATGTGGCATGAAACTTACTGATTGGTGTTACTTCACAGTAGTGAGAGATTAATTAATGTACCACAAATTCACTGCAGCAAAAGTAAGCAAGTTGTATATGTAAAGTTTTTATTGTAGTCATATTCACAAAAATTATACAGTGTGTAAATATTTACATTCATAATTATCCATACCAGGTTGGCAAATTAAAACACTATTATAAATGGACCAGCTGCAATGATCAGTCCCAGGCACAAGTCTGAAATAATTCCTCTCCAGTCTAAAATTATTTTGTCATAAAGATTATCACAAAGGTCCTTTTGAGACCTCTGCATATTTCAGTCAATCACTGGGAAGTGGGGGGCATTCTTTTAAACGACTTCAGAAAAAGGTGGGGTAACGGTTGCTGTTATTGTGGGAATGAGTAAACTGACACTTCTGTAAACATTGCTGAAGAAATTTTAAGACCGTTATCCCACGTGTTAAAATTTAACAGCACGGTTCCTAGACTATACATTTAGCAAATGCCTAATGTAAGGTTCCACAATTTATACAAATCTTTTGTTTAGGCACACAGTCCAGTTCCCTCTACACTGCCTCATATTAATATGCAAGTTTCTATCCCACAAACATCATTCCAGCACCGATTCAGAACAATTTACACTGTTTGCTTCAATATATGTATTAGTCCTCATCTGGAAATGCACCTTATCTTAATGTGTAATTTTAACAAACCTTGCACATATCAGAATTGTTTTCAAATATGTTGAGGTGATATTATTATTCATGGGGTGTAGAGGAGTTCGAGGATTTTGACCCAGCAACTGAAGGAACAGTCTGATTTTAAATCAGGGTGGCGGGCGGAAGGTGGTCAATCTAATGGATTCCACTCTTCCCTACAGCTCTGCAAATATTTCATTTTTCAAGTGTATATTTCCAGCAACCTCTAGGGAAAGCCACACAGCAGCTGCTATAACCACAATAATTTCACACCATTTCGAAAGGACCCATGTAGTTCCTGTTTGACTGCATACTTGCACCAGTAATGGTTCACAGCTCTCTGTTTGCAGAGTACAAGTATTCACATCCTGCCTAGGTTCGTAACAGCTGAGTGCGACTTATAGATCTATTTAAGTTTCTTGGCTGACAGGCCAGCTGTTACTCTTAACGGTGGTGAAGGTTTGGGGGTAAATTCTGTACAAAATAAAAACCTTGCTCAATACGGAGCAATTGATTCCATTTAAAATATGTGTTCAATGATGACTCTTAATTTACTGGCACATTTATACCATTCAGCTCTGAACATTTAGTCTGTTAAAACTAATTTTTAGCTAAAAGTGGAAAGCTTTTTGGCTTCTCTTTGCAGAACCAACATAATGACACATGGCCTCCCTGAATACAGGTTCTAAAGAGCTATTACAGTATTTTGAATAATTTGCTCTCCTTTCTACATTATAGAATTTTTAAAAATCAGACTGTTGGGTGTCCCAGCTCTCCAATTACTTTAAATAACGTAGGCAAGTTGATGCTTGAAGATTGGAAAAACAGCAAGAAGATTATGCAGATCTCTGCACCTTGTTAAAATGTAAAGAGTGGGTTACAGTGTAGTAACCAATCCCAAAGTCTGGAAGGGAGAGTGCGAGAGATTAATAAAAAAATCAGCTAAACTTTGATTATCATTATCCAGTAACTCATGGTGTTCAACTGATCAGCTCAAGAGTGGGTTTGACTCCTGTTAAAGATGGGTGCGAGGCCTCCTCTGGATAAAGCCCAGACACTATGGTTACCTGGTATGTTCTTTGGGATAGAGGAAGCAAGTCCCCTCCATATAACTGAATCATTCACCATTTGAACAAACGCTTTTTCCAAAATGTATAATGTTTGTTAAGTGTCTCTAAAATACATAAACGGTAACGTCCTGTGGACAATATGTTCACACTGACATTTGGCAATCCTTTCCCCTCTCACACACAGGTGCTGGGATTAGTCAACTGAGTGCAACAATTCTTTGGTTGTTAACTCCAATCTGTCCTGCTCCATTACCTGGCTGTTTCAGAGCTTTGAGTTGGGTGTCTGTATAAGCAGCTCCCTCATGTCGATCAAGGCCTGTTCCAGGAAATGAGCCAGTTTTGCTGCGTTGGTCTCTGCACAGCTGTTGAAAGCAGACACAGCGAAGTTGATGTGGTCTTCCATGGGGTTGTAACACACACCATAGCCATCTGGTACAACAGGCCCGAAGCACATGAGACAGTCTATTTTAGCAGGTACCTAGGCAAACAGGAAAGATCTGTGTTACAACCGTACTCTTCTAATTGCCCCTCTTCAAAGCCAAGATAGTTGGCACAGACCATTGGGAGCTCTAGGAACTTTCACCTCTCACACTTCTCCAGTGCATTCCACCTGCAAATTCCCAAATCCTTTCCAGTTTCTGCAACATAGCTAGGGTTAAAGACCAAAACTAGACATTTACCATCTTCCCCCACCTGCAGTTCTGTGTACACCATATGGCTGAATGCAGAAGACCAGTTTCAGACCCTGAGTACCAGTGGGTGCTCCATATTTGCCAACACTCATGTCTGTAGCTCACGCTTATGTTTGTGAACAGTTTTTTTAAACCTTTATGGTCCACCAACACTGACTTGAAACATTCTGTGGTCCAGACCCCTCAGTAGTGTTGACTCTTCTTCAATTTGAAAATCCTTGTCTTCATTGTTAATTGCCTTGGTCTTATTCTGCCTAACTGCATATCAAAATTACCTTTATGACTCATCATCACCAACTCGAGGCAATTGCAGTGGGGATATACTAGCCTCACTTGTGAAACCCACATCATGTGAATTAATAACAAATACATGATGTGGGGGCAAGAAAAATGGCTATCACTCTCATTAGAGTTGGTAATAGGTCAGAGCGAAATATTCTGTCACCTCTAAGCCATGTGTTTGTGAGCATTCATGTCCCACTTTTGATTTGAAACTGCAAACTGATAGAAGCATTGGAACATGAGTAAGCCATTCAGCCCGTTTATCCACTGCACCCATCGCTGTGATCCTGACTGATCATCCAGCTCTGTCCCTTTTGATTCCTTTAGCCCCAAGAATAAATAACTTCTTGAAAATATTCAACAATTTGGCCTCAACTGCTTTGTGTAGCAGAGAATTTTACAGGTTGACCACTCTGGGTGAAGACATTTCTCCTTATCCCAGTGCCACATGGTTTACTCCATATCCTTAGTTTGTGATCCCTGGTTATTGGGAATATCCAGCACTTACCCTGTTTGAATTCTATAGCTGTTTAAAAGACTTCCCACCCCAGTGAATATAGTCCTAATCCATCCAGTCTCTCTTCATACATCAGTCCTGCTGTCCCAGGAATCAGTCTGGAAGACCTTTGTTGAATTCCCTCTATAGTGGGAACGATCTTCCTCGGATAAGGAGAACAAAATTGCATATAATACTTCAGTTGTGGAATTACCAAGTCTTGGTATAATTGAGTACTAGACAGGGGATGTCCTCATGCAAACCCTCTTGCTATGAAGGCCAACATACCATTTGCCCTCTTCACCACCTGCCATTGCTGCTGCTCCTGGGCACCATGATGGAGTGCTGCACTGTCAGGGGACATCTTTCACTGAATTACAGAATGTTTCAGTTGAGAGATTAAGGGGATGTCATACCTGCTCCCTTGTGTAGGCCCAAAGGATTCCAGGGCCCTACTGACTAACAAAGTTCTTTGTAGAGTCCTGGGAATAACATTGATTCCTTAAACAGCATAATTAAAATGGATTATTATCACATCACAAGTTTGTGGGATCTTCCTGTGTGCAAACATCTCCACCCCTCCATTAGGAATTACATTTTAATTCAAAAGTCCGTCACTGGCTGTAAAGCACCTTGGGATGTCTTCTGCAAGGCACTATATAAATGTAGTCGTTTTCATTTCCCATTGAGCTGATAGAAAGTCAGTGTGAAAATTCAAACTCAAGCGAGTGAGGGGAAGATCACTTTTCAATTCTCCGGCAGTGACTGGGCATGGCTGTGATTAACGACTCATCAGCTCGAAAAAGTAACCTCTGAGGGCCCTCGGTTGACTGGACGATGAGGGAACGGAGTGTCTCACCTGACTGGTCGATAGATTGAAATGAAAGGCAACAGCGTACGAAGTATCCATGAAGATCTCCGGGATTCGAACCAGATCTTCGATAGCCTGAAGTTTAAGACCCAGCAGGTGGCGATCGATAGCTTGGCCTCTGATTGCCTGAAGGTAAAATTCGATCAGCACAGTGTCACCTTGTAGCCCTCTATACCACCATAGCCAAATCTGAACCCCACCAATCCCATCATTAACCCCTGCCCCAAACATAATTAATCACTAGTTTCCTGTACCACAGCGAGTAGCAAGTCACAATGGTCATTTTAAACACACTGTATATTTTTAGAAAGATTTATTGATAGGATGTGGGTATGGCTGGCTGGGTCAGTCGTTACTGCCCATCCCTAATTGCTTTCAAGGAGAAGAAATGCTGGCTCAGCTAGCAGCACCCACAACCAGAGAATGAATACAGAGAGACAAAGATGCAATGAGCAGTATCCCAGACCAATAACCGCCCCCCTTACCATGTCCGTGTAGGCTCTGTGCACCTGAACAGCTTTCTTCAGCAATGCCACCTTCTCCTGGCTCTAAACACAAAACCAAAATAAAACTACTTACAGTTAGAAGTGAGTGTGTGAACTAAGCTTGACTTCACAAACCCTAAAGTCAAGGGAATAGGCAATCGGCAACCAGAGAGCAGGAACAACTTCATATTGGAAGTGGCAGTTCCTGACTGACCTCTGCTGCTACAACACCTTGTACATTTGTAGCAACTTAACATAATCTGGGTGCATCAGGGCTGTGGAAGCAAAAGAGACAGCAAGATCACAGTAAAACAACTTTGGGTGACTGATAGAAAGAGGCTAAATTATGAGAAAAAGCACCTATTAAATCTGTATCCACTACAGTGTGCTCCAGACTGAAAATACCATCATTGCCCTATGGTGTTTCATTTCCATTTCAAATTGGCGTTTCTTTTTGGTACCTGATCTTTCAGATGTTTTATCCCCAGCTGAACCTTACCAGATCACGTCATGACATCCTCATTGTGATCCGGCCGCGTTTCCAAGTTAACACAAAGTTATCCCCCAGAAGAGATTTCCTTTAGGTGGAGCAGATGAAGGTGATATTTTGGAGGTTTGTGTACCTGGAGCTGTGGATTATTCATGGCCCTGACAAAGACGGATGATTCAACAGTCGCTGAGCGGATTGTGTCAGTTCGCCCGAGGTGAAACATTCGCAGGGACGCACTTTCATAAGTCGCACATGGCTCCCCGTAAATCCTGACGGGAAAAACAAGCACAGCAAGATGGTGAAGGAGGGTGGAGTCTTGTTGGTAAGGGGAGACTGGGGAGTGGGGCTGAAATGGACAGTCACTGGGGACTCAGCAGACTGTTTGAGAAGCATTTGCAGTAATGGTACCTTTGCTTGTATAACTCGGTGTAGTTCCCCCTCCTGAGTGAGGGCTTGTTGGGGACATGGCTCTCACTGTGCTCTGATTCCTGAAGGTTAACGCAGGGCCTTATATCTTTGAACACTTGGTCAAACAGTAACACAGCTGGACTGGGTCTGTTTTAGACACATCCATGAAGATGGATCAATAACTGCATTCCTTCTGGATCAACCACCAGAATGGCAGAAGCAAATCCAATGGGTTTTTGAAACTTGCTTCATGGGATGTGGGCGTCACTGACTAAGCCAGTGCTTGTTCTCCATCCCTAACTGCCCCTGGAACTGAGTGTTTCACTTGGCCACTTCAGGGGGTAAATTGAGTTACCCACAATGCTGTGGGTCTGGAGTCACATGCATGGCCAGAGCAAGTGTTTCCTTCCCTGGGCATGGAGATGTACAGCATGGAAACACACCCAGTGGTCCAACACGTCCATGCCGACCAGATATCCGAGGTAAATCTGGACCTACTTGCCAGCACTGGGCCCATATCCCACTAAATCCTACACTATTCATATACCCATCCAGGGGCCATTTAACTGTTGTAATTGTACCAGCCTCTACTACTTCCTCTGGCAGCTCATTCCATGCCATCCACTAGACTACCCATTAGCAGGGGGCAGTGATAAGCGGGTCGGTATTTAGCAGGGAGCGGTGATAAGCAGATCGGTATTTAGCAGGAAGCTGTGATCAGCGGGTCGGTATCTCGCAGGGAGCTGTGATCAGTGGATCGGTATTTACCAGGGAGCGGTGATAAGCGGGTCGGTATTTAGTAGGGAGCGGTGATAAGCGGGTTGGTATATAGCAGGGAGCGGTGATAAGCGGATCGGTATTTAGCAGGGAGCTGTGATAAGCGGATCGGTATTTAGCAGGGAGCTGTGATAAGCGGATCGGTATATAGCAGGGAGCGGTGATAAGCGGATCGGTATTTAGCAGGGAGCTGTGATAAGCGGATCGGTATATAGCAGGGAGCGGTGATAAGCGGGTCGGTATTTAGCAGTGAGCTGTGATAAGCGGATCGGTATATAGCAGGGAGCGGTGATAAGCGGATCGGTATATAGCAGGGAGCGGTGATAAGCGGGTCGGTATTTAGCAGGGAGCTTTGATCAGCAGATCGGTATATAGCACGGAGCTGTGATAAGCGGATCGGTATATAGCAGGGAGCGGTGATAAGCGGGTCGGTATTTAGCAGGGAGCTTTGATCAGCAGGTCGGTATCTCGCAGAGAGCTGTGATAAGCAGATCGGTATATAGCAGGGAGCTGTGATCAGCGGATCGGTATTTAGCAGGGAGCTGTGATAAGCGGATCGGTATATAGCAGGGAGCGGTGATAAGCGGGTCGGTATTTAGCAGGGAGCGGTGATAAGCGGGTCGGTATTTAGCATGGAGCTTTGATCAGCGGGTCGGTATCTCGCAGAGAGCTGTGATAAGCAGATCGGTATGTAGCAGGGAGCTGTGATAAGCAGGTCGGTATCTCGCAGAGAGCCGTGAGAAGCGGGACGCTTTATAGCAAGGAGCTGTGATTAGCGGGTCGGTATCTTGCAGAGAGCTGTGATAAGGGTCAAGTACTGAGTAGGCAGCTGTGATAAGTGGATCGGTATTTAGCAGGGAGCTGTGATAAGCGGGTCGGTACCTCGCAGGGAGCTGTGTTAAGCGGGTCGGTATTTAGCAGAGAGTTGTGATAAGAGGGTTGGTTATTTTGCAGGGAGCTGTGTTAAGCGGGTCGGAATTTAGCAGAGAGCTGTGATAAGCAGGTCGGTATCTCGCAGAGAGCGGTGAGAAGCGTGACGCTTTATAGCAAGGAGCTGTGATTAGCGGGTCAGTACTGAGTAGGCAGCTGTGATAAGCGGGTCGGTATTTAGCAGAGAGCTGTGATAAGCGGGTCGGTATTTAGCAGGGAGCTGTGAAAAGCGGGTCGGTATTTAGCAGAGAGCTGTGATAAGCGGGTCGGTATTTAGCAGAGAGCTGTGATAAGCGGGTCTATCTCGCCAATAGCGGTGATAAGCGGATCCATATTTAGCAGAGATCTGTGATAAGCGGTTCACTATTTAGCAGGCAGCGGCGATAAGCGGGTCGGTATTTAGCAGAGAGCTGTGATAAGCGGATCGGTATTTAGCAGAGAGCTGTGATAAGCGGGTCGGTATTTAGCAGAGAGCTGTGATAAGCGGGTCGGTATTTAGCAGGGAGCTGTGAAAAGCAGGTTGGTATTTAGCAGAGAACTGTGATAAGCGGTTCGGTATTTAGCAGAGAGCTGTGATAAGCGGTTCGGTATTTAGCAGAGAGCTGTGATAAGTGGATCGGTATTTAGCAGGGAGCTGTGAATAGCGGGTCGGTATCTCGCAGGGAGCTGTGATAAGCGGGTTGGTATCTCACAGGGAGCTGTGAATAGCGGGTCGGTATTTAGCAGGGAGCTGTGATAAGCGGGTCTATCTTGCAGAGAGCTGTGATATGTGGGTCGGTATTTGACAGAGACCTGTGATAAGCGGGTCGGTATTTGACAGAGAGCTGTGATAAGCGGGTCGGTATCTCGCAGAGAGCTGTGATAAGCGGGTCGGTATTTGACAGAGAGCTGTGATTAGCGGGTCGGTATCTGGCAGAGAGCTGTGATATGCGGGTCGGTATCTCGCAGAGAGCTGTGATAAGTGGGTGTATCTCGCAGGGAGTTGTGATAAACGGGTCGGTATCTCGCAGAGAGCTGTGATAAGCAGGTTGGTATTTAGCAGAGAGCTGTGATAAGCGGGTCGGTATTGAGCAGGGAGCGGTGATAAGCGGGTCAGTATCTCGCAGAGAGTTGTGATAAGCGGGTCGCTATTTAGCAGGGACTTGTGATAAGCGGGTCGGTATCTCTCAGGGAGCTGTGATAACTGGCTCGGTATTTAGCAGGGAGCTGTGATAAGCGGCTCGGTATTTATTAGAGAGCTGGCACTGCTTTGGAGATTGCATACCTGTAATAAGCTAGCTGCAGGGCCACCTGGATTAAAGCATCTGGGCTCATTTTCTGGGACTTCACAAAGTCTTTTCCAAAGTGCTGGAACACGAAGCACTTTATATCCACATCACGCACCATCCTAGTGAGAAAGATAGAGAAGTATTAAAATCGTCACCATCGCTGACCTCAGGGCCCCTCAGTGCGAAGCTCCCTGGCTCCTGTCCGGATATAATTTCACACTCATTCCGGCAAGGCATGTTAAATAGCAATACGAGACTGGCCTGCAGATGATGTTATTTTCTCTCTGCAGCCCCCTACTCAACTGCCCATTAACTACAGTGACCCCACTCCCACCCCTAACCCCCTTGTTGGTTTTTTGGGGGGAAATGTGAAGGGCAGTGGAACAGAGCATTAAACTGTGGTACAACAGGCAGCACGGTGACTGTCTGCTGTCTCACAGAGCCATGGAGCCAGGTTCGATTCCAGCCTCAGGCTACTGTCTGTGGAGTTTGCGCATTCTCCCCGTATCTGCGGGGGTTTCTTCCGAGTGCTCCGGTTTCCTCCCACATTCCAAAGATGTGCAGGTCAGGTAGATTGGCAATGGAAAATTGATCAGATCAGATTCCCTACAGTGTGGTAACAGGCCCTTCGGCCCAACAAGTCCACACTGACCCTCTGAAGAACAACCCATACAGACCCATTCCCCTGTATTTACCCCTGACTAAGGTACCTAACACTATGGGCAGTTTAGCATGGCCAATTCACCAAACCTGCACATCTTTGGATTGTGGGAGGAAACCGGAGCACCCGGAGGAAAGCCACGCAGGCACGGGGAGAATGTGCAAACTCCACACACACAGTCGCCCACGGCTGGAATCGAACCCTGGCGCTGTGATGCAGCAGTGCTAACCACTGAGCCACCCCAAAATTGCCCATAGTATCCAGGGAAGTGCGGGTAGGTGGGTTAGCCGGGGGAATGCAGGGTTATGGGGATAGGCTAGGGGGTGTTGGTCTGGGCGGGATGTACTTTGGAGGGTGGGTGTGGACTCAATGGGCCCAATGGCTTGCTCCCACACTTTAGGGATTCTGTGATACTTAGTCACCTGGGGAAGCTGTTGCATATTATTTTGAAGGATTTATTTTCTTATTACTATCAGAAACTCTCCAAGCTAAGCAGAAAAAGCAGGAGTAGGTCATTTTGCTCCTTCAGCTCACTCCGCTATTCAACAGGACCCTGTTAGAAACACATTTTTATAGATGATGAGAATTGGAAAATTGCTGGGGTGCAAAGTATTTGCTCTGTGACTTCTTGGAACTCAAACAGAAATGAGACTTTTTTCCTGTTTACTGGAAAACCCCTAGTTAATTTGAGAGGATATATCCCAAGGGGTAAGAGACTGTGCTTGTGACCTTAATTTGTAGACAAATAGGAGGAGGTTCAGAAGAAGCCTTGGCTGAAAGTGCCTAGCAAACGCCTCTGAACTGAAGTGACTGTGTTTGTCAGGATACCTTTGCCACGTCTATTAGAAAATGACCTCCACGTTAGAAATTGTAAACTCTGTCTCATCTGAAAGCTGGGGGTTTAAAGAATGCAGACAGAGGGAAGTCTCACTCTGTGATTAAAAGATAACCTTTAAAATAAAACCAGCTGAAGAAATCTCAATGAAATACTTTTAGGGAACCTGAGAATTTTCCAATAACCAATATCTCTCATCTTTTCAAATTTTGAACGCTGAATTGTTAAACCAATTCAAAGCCCTAGGTCTAACTGGCCTTCCAACCAGATAGTCTTCATTGGCTCTGTGACTGACAGCAATCTGATCTGGTCAGTAGGAAATCAAAGGAATCAATTCTATGTTCTATGCTCAAACCCTTGACTTAGAAGCGAGTGTGTTCCTTTTTTTCTGAATTCCTAATAACTCTGCAGAGTTGTGTTTCCTCCTGTTTCTGTGCAGTAAGTATATGTTAGAATAAAGTAGAAATATAGTTCAAGGCTGTAAAATAGCTACATCAACTGATTTTGCCAGAATAAACAAGTGGCTTTGAGATAACTGGTGAAAGTTTATTTTGTTCAGTAAGAGTGTGAAACAATCCACCATTTTGCTGATAAAATAAACCACTGACCCGTTGGAGTAGTGGGGTTTGACCACCAGCATCCTCCTCCAGCCACAGTCGTAACAATTCCATCTCCACCTCATTTTCTGACTCTATCACCATGTTCCGTATTTGGAGTTGCCGATATTGGGCTAGAGTTGACCAAGTTACAAATCACAACACCAGGTTGTAGACCAACAGGTTTATTTGGAAGCACTAGCTTTCGGAGCACTGCTCCTTCATCAGGTGGTTGGACAAACCTGTTGGATTCTTACCTGGTGTTGTGTGATATCTAACCACGTTCCTTAATACACAAATATCCAGAACTGCATCAATCTTGGTCTTGAATCTACTCAATGACTGAGTATTCACCCCTCTGTGGGGCAGAGAGTTCTGTAAATCCACCCTCAGTACTTAATCCTGAAACAGTGCCCCACCTTCAGTGAAGCAGCCATTTAGCATCCTCCCTGTCCAATCTTGTCGGAGGGCTCAACAAAATCACCTCTCATTCTTCTAAACTCCAGAGCAGACATACCTGTTCTAATCAATCCCACCTCCCAAAGAAATCTCCCCAGTTCAGCATCCAAGGTAAACATCACTGTACATCCATCCTAGCAAGAATCTCTTTCTTCAGGTAAGGTAACAAAAACTGTAAATTACACTCCAGCTGTGATTGGATGAACATACAAGCTATGACCTGGAGTCGGCCATTTGACCCCTTGAGCATGTTTCACATACCCACCTACTCCCCCGAGAACCTCTCACATCCTTCCTCATCAAGGATCTATCTATCTCTCTCTACCTTAAAAATATTTGAACACTGCTTCAACCACCTTTTCAGTTGCTCTGTGGGGAAAATATCCCTCTTGTTTTCTTCCCTTCTGGGGTGTGGGCGTAGCTAGCTCAGTCTCACCAAAGCCCCGAATAAGCTGCACACCAATGGAAAATGGAAGGATATCACCAAGCCCTCACCGTGGCTGCGTCCAAATTTGGAAACTCCCTTGCCAATGCACAGAGGGTGGCCCCACTCCACACAGACTGCAGTGGTTGAAGATAGCAGGACCCCACCACAAACCCATGGCAATAACCGACTAGCAATGCTCACAGTCTGAGCACCAACATTAGGAGAAAACTCACATGTTGAGGTTCTGTTTTGCTTTCTCAATGTCTCTCTTTATATCGGGCATGATGTTGAACCGGAGTTTCCGAGGCATGGCCAGTGGAATCATTGGAGAACGAACCGTTGCTGAGGTGTTGCTGAAATAGAAGACAACAATTGTTCACTTCTTTACAAATATTACAGATCCTGCAGAACAGCAATAAGCCATTCAAGCGATCTGCTCTGGACTGGTGTTTCTGCTCCAATCCCCACTGCATCCTTCCATTCCTTTCTCCCATGTATTTATCCAACTCCCCATAAATACATCTATACCATTCCCCTCAACCATACCCTGTAGGAGCGAGTTCCACAATCTAATGATTTTGAATAGAGGTTGCTTCTGAATTCCTGATTCGGATTTACTGCTGTGACAGCATTGCAAATTGAAAAGGCTGGTTTGCACTGTGGTGGTGAACTTCTCAAGAGCCCCACTCTAGCACGGCAGTGTCCACCATCCTAGCTGCTGAGGAAGGCAGTGGGCTGAGAAGGAGCACGATTCATTGACCTCAGGTTTTCTCCAACACCTTTTCTGAACCAGTTGGGGTTTTTCTGCTCACATCTTCCAAAGCCCTTCGAAACAAAGTCACCCATCCAGTGCCTGTCTGATAGCTGTCGATATATATACCCACCACACGTCCTTATACTGGAAAAGCAATGTCACAGAGTCAGTGCTGAGGGGGCGTCGCACTGTCGGAGGGTCAGCGCTGAGGGAGCGCCGCACTGTCGGAGGGTCAGCGCTGAGGGAGCGCCGCACTGTCGGAGGGTCAGCGCTGAGGGAGCGCCGCACTGTCGGAGGGTCAGCGATGAGGGAGCGCCGCACTGTCGGAGGGTCAGCGATGAGGGAGCGCCGCACTGTGGGAGGGTCAGCGCTGAGGGAGCG
>NC_057739.1:44950277-44951684 GCF_004010195.1 Chiloscyllium plagiosum
AAACTGTCCACTACTCCACCGACTTTAGTGTCATCTGCAAATTTACTAATCCATCCACCTATGCCTGCGTCTAAGTCATTTATAAAAATGATAAACATCAGTGGTCCCAAAACAGATCCTTGTGGCACACCACTAGTAACCGGATTCCAGGCTGAATATTTTCCATCAACCACCACTCGCTGCCTTCTTTCAGAAAGCCAGTTTCTAATCCAAACTGCTAAATCACCCTCAATCCCATGCCTCTGCATTTTCTCCAATAGCCTATCATGTGGATCCTTATCAAAGGTTTTACTGAAGTCCATGCAGTCATTGTTTTTACCTCGTTGATTTTAACCCTACTGCGAATCCTCTTGCAAGGATGCCTGCCTTGAAGAAGTTTTCCTCCTCTCTCTACAAGGCTTTATTCCTGATGAAGGGCTTTTGCCCGAAACGTCGATTTTGCCTGTCCTCGGATGCTGCCTGAATTGCTGTGCTCTTCCAGCACCACTGATCCAGAATCTGGTTTCCAGCATCTGCAGTCATTGTTTTTACCATGTACACCACGTCAACTGCCCTACCCTCATCTACATGCTCGGTCACCTTCTCAAAAAACTCAATGAGGTTCGTGAGACACGACCTGCCCTTGACGAAACCACGTTGACTATCTGAAATCAAATTGTTGCTTGCTAGATGATTATAAATCTTATCTCTTATAATCCTTTCCAAAACCTTTCCTACAATAGAAGTAAGGCTCACTGGTCTATAATTACCTGGGTTATCTCTACTGCCCTTCTTGAACAAGGGCACAACGTTTGCAATCCTCCAGTCCTCTGGTACTAAACCTGTAGACAATGATGACTCTAATATCAAAGCCAAAGGCTCTGTTATCTCCTCCTTAGCTTCCCAGAGAAACCTCGGATAACTCCCATCCGGCCCAGGGGACTTGTCTACTTTCACTCCTTCTAGAATTGATAACACCTGCTCGTAACTAACCTCAATTCTTTCTAGTCTAATATCTCATACCTCATTCTTCTCCTCTACAATATTCTCCTTTTCCTGAGTGAAAACCTATGAGAATATGCAGGAATAAGATGGGGAGGGCTAACACTATTGTGCATGAGGTGGATGTAGGGAATGCTGTTCCAATAAAACAGCACCTCTACAGACTCAATACTTTCAAAGCCACCCAGGTCCAGAGGGAAGTGGATGGGATGCTCAATGAACCTATCATTGAGGAGAAACTTTGTTTGGTAACTTGAAAGAGTTCAGAAAAGATTTACAAGGATGTTGCCAGGGTTGGAGGATTTGAGCTACAGGGAGATGCTGAACAGGCTGGGGCTGTTTTCCCTGGAACATCGGAGGCTGAGGGGTGACCTTATAGAGGTTTATAAAATTATGAGGGGCATGGATAGGATAAATAGACAAAGT
>NC_057739.1:44952304-44995468 GCF_004010195.1 Chiloscyllium plagiosum
ATACACTTCAAACCACTTCGCTGTCTGCCAGCACATTCCTGTGACCCTAAAATCCTGTCCCTGTCCTTCCTACTCTCATCCTCCTGTGCACTGCAGCTACACCTCCGGTTCCCATCCCCCTGCTGAGCTAGTTTAAACCCACCTGAATAGCACCAGCAAATTTCCCACCCAGGATATTAGTACCCCTCTGGTTCAAGTCAAGACGTCCTGTTTGTCCAAGTCCCACCTTCCCCAGAATGAGTCCCAGTTATCCAAGAACCTGAAGCCCTCCCTCCTGCACCATCCTTGCAGCCACGTGGTCAGCTGATATCACTCCCTATTCCTTGCCTCAAGTATTTCCTACTTTATTAACAATGAGCAAACCTCAAGAGCTCTTAATGGACTGAAGTGCTTTTGGATGTCCTGAGATTATAAAATCACCCAGGTTTGAGGTGCTGCACTAATTGGACAGTGAGCTGGCATTAACAGATTGGGCTGCATCATTTTTATTATGATCTCGACTCCAAAGCAGTCACCCTAATCCAGACTGAGCTAATTACTGAAATCATAAAGCCACAACATTCCATGACTTTAAACAAAGGAACTTTTTACTTTACAAGAGCCAAACACAAACACAACCTGAATGTTACTTTAAGTAGCAGTAATTGAAAGAATGCTTCAATTAATAGGCCCAGTTTGGTGAATTCTAAACTTTCAATGACACAATCATGACAGATCTTATGAATTGGCTTGGCAATCCAGTCAAAGTTTATGTCATCCGACTCAATATCAGAATCCTTTAAAACCATGTCTCCCCCACAAAGATTTCAGCTGCTGTTCTTGTATGATTTGGCCTGATCCTCATCAACAGCATGACACAACCAAGCCAGTTTCCACACGCCCAGCTTTCACTCAGCTGGCACATGTCTGCCCAACTTTGTCAATTCTGCTAACAATATTCTGGATAGGTAGATCCTTGAAGCGGCAGAGCAGCTAGTTCCTAACCTTGGATTCAGTCTTCATTTCCTCAGAAATGAAAAGGTTTGGTTTCCTTTCTCAGTTTACAGTTTTTCTGCCTCGGAAAATGTAAATTTTAAAGACCTTGAATTCCAGCACGCCACTTTTCTGGCCTGTAGGATTTTTACCAGTCAGCTCCTGAGCACCATGAGGTACCTGACTGGCTGTGGGATTTGGCTTCATTCAGACAGAATGGTCAGAAACAAGGAACACACTAGGGATGAGGGAAAATGTGTACTCTGACCAGATCCTCTACATTGCAGGAACCCACCACCAATCTCCCTATGGAAATCATTATTTATATGGTAAATATGACAAACATGGCTATCAACAGAGGCTGGGAACTCTGTGCCAAATGACTAATCTCCTATCTGCCCAAAGCCTGATCATCTACAAGACGCATGTCAGGAGTGTGATGGAATACTCCCCCACTTGCTTGGATGGGGGCAGCACCAACTTGACTTGAAACAAAGCAGCCCACAACATTGGCACCACAGCCACGAACACCCACTCCCTCCACCACCGACGCTCAGTAGCAGCAGGGTGTACCATCAGCAAGATGCACTGCAGATTTTCACCAAAGATCCTCAGACAGCACCTTCCAGACCCATGACCATTATAAACCACATAGCAGCCTGACTAGGAAACCTAGCATTGTTCTTTCACTGTTGCTGTGTCAAAATCCTGCAAGTCCTTCCCTGTCAGTACTGAGTGCCCCTATCCCATGTGGACTGCAGCAGTTCAAGAAGGATGTGAACCAACCCCCCCATCTTCAGGGCAATGAGGGATTGCAATGAGATGCTGACCTACTGTGCAACACCCATATCCCATGAGAAACAAAAATAAATCCAGATTCTTACCAATACTCAAAGACATGATCCAGCAAAGCAACAATGGGTGGTCCTTCTGCTGGAGAATGCTCATAAACCAAACCACAAGATCCGTCCTCTCCGACAATAAACTGCAAAAAGAAATCCCAACATGGAGTAAGTTGAAGCAGCAAATGACTGCAGATGCTGGAATGTGTACTGAAAACAAATACTGGAGATCACAGCTCGTTCGGCACAATCCATGGAGAGAAAGCAAGCTAACATTTCCAGTCTAGATGACTCTCCATTAGAGCTGAAGCTCTGATAAAGAGTCATTTAGAATTGAAACATTAGCTTGCTTTCTCTCCATGGATGTTGCCTGACCCAAGGAATAAGTTGGGTCAATTGCTTGAAGTTGCAGCTGTGATACCAGCGATTCTGTGATTAGCCCAGAGATATACTGGCTCGGTAGGTTTTGTGTGTGTGTATGTGTGTGCGTGCGTCTGTGTCAGTGTGTGTGGGATGTGTGTCAGTGTGTGTGGGATGTGTGTCAGTGTGTGTGGGATGTGTGTCAGTGTGTGTGGGATGTGTGTCAGTGTGTGTGGGATGTGTGTCAGTGTGTGTGGGATGTGTGTCAGTGTGTGTGGGATGTGTGTCAGTGTGTGTGGGATGTGTGTCAGTGTGTGTGGGATGTGTGTCAGTGTGTGTGGGATGTGTGTCAGTGTGTGTGGGATGTGTGTCAGTGTGTGTGGGATGTGTGTCAGTGTGTGTGGGATGTGTGTCAGTGTGTGTGGGATGTGTGTCAGTGTGTGTGGGATGTGTGTCAGTGTGTGTGGGATGTGTGTCAGTGTGTGTGGGATGTGTGTCAGTGTGTGTGGGATGTGTGTCAGTGTGTGTGGGATGTGTGTCAGTGTGTGTGGGATGTGTGTCAGTGTGTGTGGGATGTGTGTCAGTGTGTGTGGGATGTGTGTCAGTGTGTGTGGGATGTGTGTCAGTGTGTGTGGGATGTGTGTCAGTGTGTGTGGGATGTGTGTCAGTGTGTGTGGGATGTGTGTCAGTGTGTGTGGGATGTGTGTCAGTGTGTGTGGGATGTGTGTCAGTGTGTGTGGGATGTGTGTCAGTGTGTGTGGGATGTGTGTCAGTGTGTGTGGGATGTGTGTCAGTGTGTGTGGGATGTGTGTCAGTGTGTGTGGGATGTGTGTCAGTGTGTGTGGGATGTGTGTCAGTGTGTGTGGGATGTGTGTCAGTGTGTGTGGGATGTGTGTCAGTGTGTGTGGGATGTGTGTCAGTGTGTGTGGGATGTGTGTCAGTGTGTGTGGGATGTGTGTCAGTGTGTGTGGGATGTGTGTCAGTGTGTGTGGGATGTGTGTCAGTGTGTGTGGGATGTGTGTCAGTGTGTGTGGGATGTGTGTCAGTGTGTGTGGGATGTGTGTCAGTGTGTGTGGGATGTGTGTCAGTGTGTGTGGGATGTGTGTCAGTGTGTGTGGGATGTGTGTCAGTGTGTGTGGGATGTGTGTCAGTGTGTGTGGGATGTGTGTCAGTGTGTGTGGGATGTGTGTCAGTGTGTGTGGGATGTGTGTCAGTGTGTGTGGGATGTGTGTCAGTGTGTGTGGGATGTGTGTCAGTGTGTGTGGGATGTGTGTCAGTGTGTGTGGGATGTGTGTCAGTGTGTGTGGGATGTGTGTCAGTGTGTGTGGGATGTGTGTCAGTGTGTGTGGGATGTGTGTCAGTGTGTGTGGGATGTGTGTCAGTGTGTGTGGGATGTGTGTCAGTGTGTGTGGGATGTGTGTCAGTGTGTGTGGGATGTGTGTCAGTGTGTGTGGGATGTGTGTCAGTGTGTGTGGGATGTGTGTCAGTGTGTGTGGGATGTGTGTCAGTGTGTGTGGGATGTGTGTCAGTGTGTGTGGGATGTGTGTCAGTGTGTGTGGGATGTGTGTCAGTGTGTGTGGGATGTGTGTCAGTGTGTGTGGGATGTGTGTCAGTGTGTGTGGGATGTGTGTCAGTGTGTGTGGGATGTGTGTCAGTGTGTGTGGGATGTGTGTCAGTGTGTGTGGGATGTGTGTCAGTGTGTGTGGGATGTGTGTCAGTGTGTGTGGGATGTGTGTCAGTGTGTGTGGGATGTGTGTCAGTGTGTGTGGGATGTGTGTCAGTGTGTGTGGGATGTGTGTCAGTGTGTGTGGGATGTGTGTCAGTGTGTGTGGGATGTGTGTCAGTGTGTGTGGGATGTGTGTCAGTGTGTGTGGGATGTGTGTCAGTGTGTGTGGGATGTGTGTCAGTGTGTGTGGGATGTGTGTCAGTGTGTGTGGGATGTGTGTCAGTGTGTGTGGGATGTGTGTCAGTGTGTGTGGGATGTGTGTCAGTGTGTGTGGGATGTGTGTCAGTGTGTGTGGGATGTGTGTCAGTGTGTGTGGGATGTGTGTCAGTGTGTGTGGGATGTGTGTCAGTGTGTGTGGGATGTGTGTCAGTGTGTGTGGGATGTGTGTCAGTGTGTGTGGGATGTGTGTCAGTGTGTGTGGGATGTGTGTCAGTGTGTGTGGGATGTGTGTCAGTGTGTGTGGGATGTGTGTCAGTGTGTGTGGGATGTGTGTCAGTGTGTGTGGGATGTGTGTCAGTGTGTGTGGGATGTGTGTCAGTGTGTGTGGGATGTGTGTCAGTGTGTGTGGGATGTGTGTCAGTGTGTGTGGGATGTGTGTCAGTGTGTGTGGGATGTGTGTCAGTGTGTGTGGGATGTGTGTCAGTGTGTGTGGGATGTGTGTCAGTGTGTGTGGGATGTGTGTCAGTGTGTGTGGGATGTGTGTCAGTGTGTGTGGGATGTGTGTCAGTGTGTGTGGGATGTGTGTCAGTGTGTGTGGGATGTGTGTCAGTGTGTGTGGGATGTGTGTCAGTGTGTGTGGGATGTGTGTCAGTGTGTGTGGGATGTGTGTCAGTGTGTGTGGGATGTGTGTCAGTGTGTGTGGGATGTGTGTCAGTGTGTGTGGGATGTGTGTCAGTGTGTGTGGGATGTGTGTCAGTGTGTGTGGGATGTGTGTCAGTGTGTGTGGGATGTGTGTCAGTGTGTGTGGGATGTGTGTCAGTGTGTGTGGGATGTGTGTCAGTGTGTGTGGGATGTGTGTCAGTGTGTGTGGGATGTGTGTCAGTGTGTGTGGGATGTGTGTCAGTGTGTGTGGGATGTGTGTCAGTGTGTGTGGGATGTGTGTCAGTGTGTGTGGGATGTGTGTCAGTGTGTGTGGGATGTGTGTCAGTGTGTGTGGGATGTGTGTCAGTGTGTGTGGGATGTGTGTCAGTGTGTGTGGGATGTGTGTCAGTGTGTGTGGGATGTGTGTCAGTGTGTGTGGGATGTGTGTCAGTGTGTGTGGGATGTGTGTCAGTGTGTGTGGGATGTGTGTCAGTGTGTGTGGGATGTGTGTCAGTGTGTGTGGGATGTGTGTCAGTGTGTGTGGGATGTGTGTCAGTGTGTGTGGGATGTGTGTCAGTGTGTGTGGGATGTGTGTCAGTGTGTGTGGGATGTGTGTCAGTGTGTGTGGGATGTGTGTCAGTGTGTGTGGGATGTGTGTCAGTGTGTGTGGGATGTGTGTCAGTGTGTGTGGGATGTGTGTCAGTGTGTGTGGGATGTGTGTCAGTGTGTGTGGGATGTGTGTCAGTGTGTGTGGGATGTGTGTCAGTGTGTGTGGGATGTGTGTCAGTGTGTGTGGGATGTGTGTCAGTGTGTGTGGGATGTGTGTCAGTGTGTGTGGGATGTGTGTCAGTGTGTGTGGGATGTGTGTCAGTGTGTGTGGGATGTGTGTCAGTGTGTGTGGGATGTGTGTCAGTGTGTGTGGGATGTGTGTCAGTGTGTGTGGGATGTGTGTCAGTGTGTGTGGGATGTGTGTCAGTGTGTGTGGGATGTGTGTCAGTGTGTGTGGGATGTGTGTCAGTGTGTGTGGGATGTGTGTCAGTGTGTGTGGGATGTGTGTCAGTGTGTGTGGGATGTGTGTCAGTGTGTGTGGGATGTGTGTCAGTGTGTGTGGGATGTGTGTCAGTGTGTGTGGGATGTGTGTCAGTGTGTGTGGGATGTGTGTCAGTGTGTGTGGGATGTGTGTCAGTGTGTGTGGGATGTGTGTCAGTGTGTGTGGGATGTGTGTCAGTGTGTGTGGGATGTGTGTCAGTGTGTGTGGGATGTGTGTCAGTGTGTGTGGGATGTGTGTCAGTGTGTGTGGGATGTGTGTCAGTGTGTGTGGGATGTGTGTCAGTGTGTGTGGGATGTGTGTCAGTGTGTGTGGGATGTGTGTCAGTGTGTGTGGGATGTGTGTCAGTGTGTGTGGGATGTGTGTCAGTGTGTGTGGGATGTGTGTCAGTGTGTGTGGGATGTGTGTCAGTGTGTGTGGGATGTGTGTCAGTGTGTGTGGGATGTGTGTCAGTGTGTGTGGGATGTGTGTCAGTGTGTGTGGGATGTGTGTCAGTGTGTGTGGGATGTGTGTCAGTGTGTGTGGGATGTGTGTCAGTGTGTGTGGGATGTGTGTCAGTGTGTGTGGGATGTGTGTCAGTGTGTGTGGGATGTGTGTCAGTGTGTGTGGGATGTGTGTCAGTGTGTGTGGGATGTGTGTCAGTGTGTGTGGGATGTGTGTCAGTGTGTGTGGGATGTGTGTCAGTGTGTGTGGGATGTGTGTCAGTGTGTGTGGGATGTGTGTCAGTGTGTGTGGGATGTGTGTCAGTGTGTGTGGGATGTGTGTCAGTGTGTGTGGGATGTGTGTCAGTGTGTGTGGGATGTGTGTCAGTGTGTGTGGGATGTGTGTCAGTGTGTGTGGGATGTGTGTCAGTGTGTGTGGGATGTGTGTCAGTGTGTGTGGGATGTGTGTCAGTGTGTGTGGGATGTGTGTCAGTGTGTGTGGGATGTGTGTCAGTGTGTGTGGGATGTGTGTCAGTGTGTGTGGGATGTGTGTCAGTGTGTGTGGGATGTGTGTCAGTGTGTGTGGGATGTGTGTCAGTGTGTGTGGGATGTGTGTCAGTGTGTGTGGGATGTGTGTCAGTGTGTGTGGGATGTGTGTCAGTGTGTGTGGGATGTGTGTCAGTGTGTGTGGGATGTGTGTCAGTGTGTGTGGGATGTGTGTCAGTGTGTGTGGGATGTGTGTCAGTGTGTGTGGGATGTGTGTCAGTGTGTGTGGGATGTGTGTCAGTGTGTGTGGGATGTGTGTCAGTGTGTGTGGGATGTGTGTCAGTGTGTGTGGGATGTGTGTCAGTGTGTGTGGGATGTGTGTCAGTGTGTGTGGGATGTGTGTCAGTGTGTGTGGGATGTGTGTCAGTGTGTGTGGGATGTGTGTCAGTGTGTGTGGGATGTGTGTCAGTGTGTGTGGGATGTGTGTCAGTGTGTGTGGGATGTGTGTCAGTGTGTGTGGGATGTGTGTCAGTGTGTGTGGGATGTGTGTCAGTGTGTGTGGGATGTGTGTCAGTGTGTGTGGGATGTGTGTCAGTGTGTGTGGGATGTGTGTCAGTGTGTGTGGGATGTGTGTCAGTGTGTGTGGGATGTGTGTCAGTGTGTGTGGGATGTGTGTCAGTGTGTGTGGGATGTGTGTCAGTGTGTGTGGGATGTGTGTCAGTGTGTGTGGGATGTGTGTCAGTGTGTGTGGGATGTGTGTCAGTGTGTGTGGGATGTGTGTCAGTGTGTGTGGGATGTGTGTCAGTGTGTGTGGGATGTGTGTCAGTGTGTCAGTGTGGGTGTCTGTGTCGGTGTGGGTGTCGGTGTGGGTGTGGTGCAGGTTAGGTGAATTGGCCATGCTAAATTGCCCGTAGTGTTAGGTGCATTAGTTGGAGGGAAATAGGACTGGGTGGGTTACTCATCGGAAGGTCTTGTTGGGCCACAGGGTCTGTTTCCACACTGAAGGGGAAACTAATCTAATTTAATCCCACACATTACTGCAAAAATCAAAACCACACAGACTTGTTGCCAGAGAGGAAAGGCTGTAAGACTTGGGTTTGGAGATGTTTGTTTGGATTGGTCAGTGCCTTTCCCCAACGCTCACTCACCTGCAGGGTTTTATCGAACCACCGGTTTCCACTGTTCCACCGACTGCCGCCCCCATGCAGCATCTGCACTGCCACGTGGCTCATGTACAGATCGTCGGACACCCTTGGCACTGGGGCATCCAGGCAGACTGTGAAGATACTTTTCTGGATGCATTTCACAGACTCTTTGTTAACCTTATCTGCAGATGTTTTTGTTTGGAGGTGTTGGACAAGAGAAACAAGGATACTCTCAAACTTGCTGCTTTTCATTAATGTAGCCACCTCAAATAATTACCAATAACTATTCAATGACTCTAAGGTATGACAGTAAACAATCACTGCTGTAAGGACAGGACCATTTTACTGCACAGTTACAACCATGTTCACCCGATCATGTGTTAAAGTTTAATTGACAAGTGAATATTGCCCTGAATACTGCTAGAACTCCCCCCTGCTTTGCTCCCAACAGGGAGATATTTCGTATCTCTCTGAGCGGGCACATGGGACCATTTAATGGCTCAGCTGAATAGTAGGACAGGCCAATGGTGCTGCGCTCCCTCAGCGCTGACCCTCCGACAGTGCGGCGCTCCCTCAGCGCTGACCCTCCGACAGTGCAGCGCTCCCTCAGCGCTGACCTTCTGACAGTGCGGTGCTCCCTCAGCACGGACCTTCTGACAGTGCGGTGCTCCCTCAGCACGGACCTTCCGACAGTGTGGTGCTCCCTCAGTGCTGGATTGGAAGTGCCAGTGTAGATCATCTTCTAATGTCTCTGGAATGGGGTCTAAACTGATGGAGGTCATTTCCACTGAGCAATGGCTGACTCCTGAACATGCTCATTTATGATAAAATGCCACTGCAGATAAGCTGCTGAGGAGCTGGTGCCTATGGACTCAAGATAGCAGGGGAGTCAGGAGGAGAAATCGAGTGTGACAGCGACTGTTCCAAGGATCAAATGCAACATCAGTAATTGAGGATAATTGTAAACAAACCAGCTGCACCCTCACCTTTATCAGTTGTCACCCTAGACCGGTGATACCAATGCTCAGGAACTGTTACAATTCTATGTGAACGTTATTGCTGGCTCCCTCCAACTCGGTCACTCACCCTCACACTGGTATGATGGGGTTGAGTGATTCCTCCCATCACGTACTGCTGTTTTCAGGAGACTTACCTTTAATGAGATTGTTATAAGCATTGGCCCAGCTATTCCGATGGCCAGTAGTAAGGATCCCGATTGGCTCCTTGTTGGTCTGTAGTGATGAGTGCCAGATCTTCTCCAGCTGCATGTAGATCTGGTCGACAGTCAGGGGAGTCCCATCACTGTTATATACAAACAGCTCAAAGAACTGCAAAACACAGACAGCAATTGTTCACTCAGCTGTGCAACTGAAGGGAACAGAACTGGGTGGTCCAAAGCTAACAATTAGCCAACCGCCTCCATCCTGGTTACCACTGACCTGCCTGTTTGAAGCATCTACATGCTGTGACTCGGCTGAGTCTTTGTTTTGGTGCCCACTACCATCGAATGGACTACCAGTTCCCTTCAGCACTCACTTTCTCAGGTCAGTGAGGGATGGCCTATTGAGAGAGATACTGGAAAGCAATTGTCTATTGAGCTGCCCAACCCCATCCTGAGGCATCATTATTTGGATGGTCTGGATAGAAAACATGCTTGGCCATACCCTGTGACTAACTGAAAAAATGCTAAGCAGCGAACGAGAGTAGGTGGGGAAGGAACAAGTCGGTTTGGAACCACAGCTCCGAGAGACGGAGGTCAGAAGAAGCTTTTTCCTTGAGAGTTGTTAGTTTGTGGAATTCCCTTCCCCAGCGAACACTGGAGGCTGAATCACTGAACTCAGGACTGCGGTAGATAAATTCTTGACACACAAGGGAGTCACAAGTTATGGGAAACGGAGGAAAGTGGAGTTGAGACCAGTAGCAGCTCAGCCATGATCTTATTGAAGGCAGCCTCCTGATCCTCTCAATCATGGGGTGGGGTTCCTCCCATTGTATCTGGGTTACTATAGATTTGGCAAGGGAGATCAACCACTGTGATTGAATAATATTGTTGGATCAAGGGACAACCAGGAAGGGAGGGGAATGGGTTGGACCTTGGGCATTGTTCATCCAGTAATTCCTCAGATCGTTCAAAACAGGGGAGGAGCAGAGTTAAAGAAACATCAAGGCAGCAGCTTTGTGAACACTGGGAAGAAACCCACCTGGAAGTTGTGCACCACTGTTATGTGCGTTGGCTTTTTAGTCTGGCTGTAGTTGACAACAGAGTCACTTTTGGAGCCTGGGATGCGACAGGAGGAGAGAATCTGGTAATACTGGTTCATACAGAGTGGGTTCCCTCCCAGACTCTCCACAGGTAGGGTCTCACTGTGGAGAACAACAGAAAGGAGATCATCTAATCAATCTGTTACATAGTGCAGAGGGGCAAAAGCAAGCTCATTATAATCAGAATTCCCAACCTTATGTTCAAGGTTGCTGTCTGGTCTTGCCCCGTCCACCATCCCTGTCCCTCCTCCAGCCCAACAATCCTCAGAGATCTCGATAGTCCTCCAACCTTGGCCTGCTCAGAACACCCATTTATAATCACCGCAGTACTCGCTATTGAGGTCCAAAAATCCTGGGGAACTGTCTCAACCTTACTTTCTTTCTTTAAGACATAAAAGGAAACCTCCATATTTCTGACCAAGCTTTTGGTCATTGCTGTTATGATATTAAATTATTACTCGGCAGTGCAGAACTGAAAAACTGCTGAAAAGAGACAAGAAATTGAAGCTTTTCTCCAGGACAAAGATGCTGGTATGTTTCTTTCATCTGATTCCTGATGAGACCAAAATAAAAAGTTTCATCTTCTTGAATCATGTTGAAATCCTAATCCGTGCTCATAAGGCTCTGTCAAATTTGTTAATCGCACCTTGGCATGTTTAACTACACTGAAGGTGCTAAATAAATGCAAGTTGTTGATATTTTAAAGGCACTTGGAGGAAATGTTTTGTACAGCTGGCAGTGATCCTGCAGCAAATGGAGGGAACTACATCTGTGTGTGCAATCCCTCATTTACAATGCACCACCTCCTTTTAAAATATTGTTTGTGGGGCCAGCATTTATTGCCCATTCCTACTTGGCCTGCAGGTGGCAGTGGTGAGCTGTCTTCTTTGCTGCAGTACTTGGGCTATAGGGACACCCACAGTGCTGTTAGGGAGAGGGTTCCAGGATTCAGACGCAGTGATACTGAAGGAACGGTGATATATTTCCAAGTGCCCGGCCGATAGAGGAATTTGCAGGTGCTGGTGTGCCCATGTATTTACTGCCCTTCACCTTCCAAGTGGTTGCAGGTTTGGAAGATGCTGCTGAAGGAGTTTTGACGAGTTGCTGTAAACAGTGTTGCTAATTTAACATCATCATTAACTGTGTAATTTATATTACACAACATCACGCCTCACATGAATTATTCCCATTTATTTATTTGTCATCTCACACTCACTTGTCAATCATGGTCTTAAAATCCAGAACACCAGAGATCAGCTTGGCTGCAAACCTAGAAGAGAGCAGGGACATCTGCATTAAATACCGGCCAACACACAACTGCTGCTTTTCACTGTCTACAACGGTGTTACTCATTACATTTAATAAACAAAATCAACAACAGAAAGGACAATTTAACACCTTTCTCTATCTTAGACATCCCAATATGCTTCACAGTCCATGAAGTGCTTTCGGTGTGCAATTGCTGTTCTAGGGTAAGACATGATGCAGCCAATGTGCCCCCACTACGAGCACTATGGTCACTGTTTTATTGCTGTTAGTTGCGGGATAAAGATTGATGCCAGGCAGAACTCCTGTTCTTCTTTCAAACAGTGGTTGCTAGATCCCACACTCCCTCCAGGTTTTCTGCTGCTACCCAGACCCATGGGATCAGCACGTGAATTGGAAGTCAGGAGATTCCATGGCTAGACGCTTCGAGAGAAAACTGATGGGCTCTTATAGATAGGGAAGTCACGTTGTGGCTGTACAGAACTTTGGTTAGGCCACTACTGGAATACTGTGTGCAAATCTGGACTCCCTGCTTTAGGAGGGACATTGTGAAACTTGAAAGGTTCAGAAAAGATTTACAAGGATGTTGGCACGGTTGGAGGGCTTGAGCTATAGGGAGAGGCTGAACAGGCTGGGACTGTTTTCCCTGGAGTGTCGGATGTTGAGGGGTGATCTTTTAGATGTTTATAAAATCATGAGACATGGATATGATAAACAGACATGATCTTTTCCTTGGGGTGGGGCAGTCCAAAACTAGCCTGGCACGGGTTTAAGATGAAAGGGGCAAGATTTATAAGGGACCTAAGGGGCAACTTTGTTCACGCAGAGGATGGGGCGCATAGGGGATGGGCTGGCAGAGGAAGTGGTGGGGGCTGGTACAATTGCAACATTTAAAAGGCATCTGGATTATTTCGTATACTTCTTGCATTGAAGTATACACACTTCAAGCCATCTGGTTTAGAGGGATATGGGCTAAATGCTGGCAAATGGGACTAGATCGATTTAGGATATCTGGTCAGTATGGATGAGATAGACTGAGGGGTCTGTTTCCGTGCTGAAGAGCTCTAACTTAAGACCATCAGTCCGACTCAAAGAGTCTTGCACTTGCACATGTTAGGAGCTACATAAATACTCAGAATCCTGTTAGCAAAAGGAATTTGTATATACATTGCACAATTTTCAATAAAAAGGGGTCATGGAGACTATCAAACTTAGCTGCATTCCTACTGCAAAACCCTGAGTGATCAGAATCTACATTCTTGGTCTGGAAATGAAGATAGACAGTTAACTGTCTATGCCATGATGGTCCAACCCAACAACACCCTGTTCTCATAAAACGGCATCAATCCCTTCCTCATTCTGACGAGTGCAAGGTGAAGATCTTCAAACTCTAGTCCCCTTTTAGCAATGGTTAGACTTTGTATCAGTGGGTTGATCACGAGTTGGGCTGTGCTGTTTGATTTTTATCTCAATTCATTCATGGGATGCAGGTGTCACTGGTTGGGCCAGCATTTATGCTCATCCCTAGTTGCCCTTAAGAAGATGAGCTGCCTTCTTGAACTGCTGCAGTCCATGTGCTGTCATAGTCCAACAAAGCCCTTAGGGAGGGAATTCCAGGACTTTGACCCAGTGACAGTGAAGAAACGTTGATATATTTCCAAGTCAGGATGGTGAGGGGCTTGGAGGGGAACTTGCAGGGGGTGGTGTTCCCATTTATCTGCTGCCTTCTAGAAGAAAGTGGTGATTAGCTTAGAACATCGAACATAGAAAAGTACAGCACAGAACAGGCCCTTTGGCCCATAATATTGTGCCGAGGATTAATCCTAATGTAAAATAAATCTATGCACTCCTCAATTAACTGCTGTCCATTTGCATGTCCAGCAGTCGCTTAAAAGTCCCTAATGACTCTGCTTCTACCACCACCACCGCTGGCAACGTATTCCATGCATTCACAACTCTGTGTAAAGAACCTACCTCTGACGTCTCCTCTATACTATCCTTCTAACACCTTAAAACTGACCCTTCGTGGCAGTCAATCCTGCCCTGGGGAAAAGTCTCTGGCTATTGACACTATCCATGCCTCTCATTACCTCAATCAGGTCACCTCTCTTCCTCCTTCACTCCAGAGAGAAAATTATGAGCTCAGTCAACCTCTCCTCATAAGACAAGCCCTCCAGTCCAGGCAGCATCCTGGTAAACCTTCTTTGCACCCTCTCCAAAGCCTCTGTATCTTTCCTATAATAGGGCGACCTGAACTGGACACAATATTCCAAGTGTGGTCTCACCAGGGACTTGTAGAGCTGCAGCAAAACCTTGTGGCTCCCAAACTCGATCCCCCCGTTAATGAAAGCCAAAATACCAGATGCTTTCTTAACAACCCTATCCACCTGGTTGGCAACTTTGAGGGATCTATGCACTTGAACACCAAGGTTCCTCTGTTCCTCCACACTGCCAAGAATCCTGTCTTTAATCCTATATTCAGCATTCGAGTTCGATCTTCCAAAATGCATCACTTCGCATTTATCCAGGTTGAACTCCATCTGCCATTTCTCCGCCCAGCTCTGCGTCCTGTCTATGTCGCACTGCAGCCTGCAATAGTTCTCAATATTATCAACAGTTCCTCCAACCTTCAGGTCATTGGCAAATTTACTAACACACCCCCCAACCTCCTCATCCAAGTCATTTATAAAAACTACAAAGAGCAGAGAACAGAGCCCTGCGGGACCCCACTCAACACTGACCTCCAGGCAGAATACTTTCCATCCACAACCACTCTCTGCCTTCTGTCAGCCAACCAATTCTTAATTCCAGATAGCCAAATCTCCCTGTATCCCATAGCTCCTGACTTTGAATGAGCCTACCATGGGGAACCTTATCAAATGCTTTGCTGAAGTCCATATACACAACATCCACTGCCAGATCTACGTCAGCCTGTATCGTCACCTCCTCAAAGAAGTCAATACAATTTTTGAGGCATGACCTGCCCCTCACTAAGCCGTGCTGCCTTTAATCATGCTTTGCTTTGCCAAATAGTCATAAATCCTCTCCCTCAAAATTCTTTCCAAAACTTTGCTGAGCACAGACGTAAGACTGACTGGTCTGTAATTGCCTGGGATTTCCCTATTACCCTTTGGTTTGGAAGGTGCTGTGCCAGAAACCTTGTTGAATCTCTGCGTCTTGTCAATCACGCACATTGCTGTTACTAAGTAACAGTGGTAGATGTTTAAGGATATGATGTCAATCTCGCAGGCTGCTGTGTCCTAAACAGTGTCAACCTTCTTGCGTGTTGTTGGGCTGCCTCCACCCAAGGCAAGTGGGGAGTATTCCATCACACTCCTGACTTGTGCCTTGTAGATGGTGGAAAGGTTTTGGGGAGTCAGGAGGTGGCGGGGGGTTACTCACTACAAGATTCCTAGCCTCGTACCTGCTCTTGTAGCCGCTGTATTTATGTGGAGAATGTAGTTAGGATTCCTCCCCCCCCCCCCCCCCCCCCCAAGATGTTGATAGTGGGGGAAATCAGTGAATGAATTATTAAAAAGTTACTTGGAGAATTAAGGCATCAGGATATGAACCAAGTGAGAGAGGGTTTGAAGTTGTATGGCTTGTTGGTGTTAACTATATCCAGGGATCTCAAATGGAATAATGTTGCTGGTTAATGTGATTCGAGGGCTGGCTTGATTGAAGAGAGGAATGAGAACTCTGACATTTTAAAGAACTTAGAAAACTCTAAAACAGCATGTGGTGTGCACCCAGAGGCCTGAGTGTGATAGTCGTGCTCCTGGTGTTGAAAGTGTATTATTTTGTTGCACTGATGATTAAAAACGTGATCTATCTTTCCAGTGAAAATATTACTCGCCATTTTACATATTTAATTTATTGTGGTTATAACAAAGTAAAAATAAAGCAGAAGTTACAAGCAGTGAGATCCTGTCGGTAATCAGGTCAATAGGATAGTGAAGGAGGCGTTTGGTATGCTTTCCTTTATTGGTCAGAGTATTGAGTACAGGAGTTGGGGAGGTCATGTTGCGGCTGTACAGGACATTGGTTCGGCCACTGTTGGAATATTGCATGCAATTCTGGTCTTCTTTCTATCAGAAGGATGTTGTGAAACTTGAAAGGGTTCAGAAAAGATTTACAAGGATGTTGCTAGGTTTGGAGATCTGAGCTATAGGGAGAGGCTGAACAGGCTGGGGCTGCTTTCCCTGGAGCGTCGGAGGCTGAGGGGTGACCTTACAGGAGGTTTATAAAATCATGAGGGGTATGGATAGGATAAATAGACAAAGTCTTTTCCCTGGGGTGGGGAGTCCAGAACTAGAGGTTTAGGGTGAGAGGGGAAAGATATAAATGAGACCTAAGGGGCAACTTTTTCACAAAGAAGGTGATGCATGTATGGAACGAGCTGCCAGAGGATGTGGTGGAGGCTGATACAATTGCAACATTTAAGAGGCATTTGGATGGGTATATGAACAGGGAAGGGTTTAGAGAATATGGGCCGGGTGCTGACAAGTGGAGCTAGATTGGGTTGGGATATCTGGTCAGCATGGACGAGTTACAGCAAAGGTAAAAACAATGACTGCAGATGCTGGAAACCAGATTCTGGATTAGTGGTGTTGGAAGAGCACAGCAGTTCAGGCAGCATCCGAGGAGCAGGAAAATCGACGTTTCGGGCAAAAGCTTCCAGCACCACTAATCCAGAGTTAGACGGAAGGGTCTGTTTCCGTGCAGTACATGTCTCTGACTCTATCATTTCTTCCTTTTTTTTGTGTGCGTGTGTGTGTGTGTGTGTGGGGGAGGAGGAGTTATCGTTCAGTAATCTGATTATTTTCATGTGATGTATTCACTAGAAATTAACAATGAGTTCCATTCTCTCAAGAACTTTTCCCAATTTTAGTTTCCTATATTCTTTATAGTTTTAGAACACTATATTCTTTATTTTTTTTCAACTTAACCTTTGAAGTGCTCTTGCACCTGTTTCACCAGAGCTGCTCTCAGTAGTGTCCCGGAGATTAATCCATTCATCCTGGTTACAAGAGGAGAACTAGCAATTTGAGAGAAGGAAAGAGTGGTGTAGGTCAGAGCTGAGATGGTGTTAGGGATGCTGACAGTTGCTGCATTTCTGTATTCATAAACCCTTCACATGCAACTCACTGACAAAGGAGAAGGTAACAGGGTTGGAGACACAGTGACAGCAATCTGATCAAGAGGGAGGACTTATGGGATGTCTTTGCCCTGGAACAGAAGGGAAATTTCACCTACAGAGAGGAAAATACAGTGAAGGGTCAAAGAGTGAGAAAGGTAGCTCCAAATAATCTAAGATTAAGCTAGTACCAAAAGCAGCTGTCTGGCATTGTTCGCATTTCTGAGGTAAAGTTTACCCTGTACAAAGGTTGGGCTGAAAATTGAGCAACAGGAGGAGTGGAACAGATTACTGAGCCACAGCAAGATAAGGAAGCAGAATGAGAAGTACTGCACAGCAGAGGAGAAGGAAAGAGGACTAGCAAGATAGAGGGAGGACGACAATAAAGTATGGCCAAAGAGGCAGTGGAACGGGAAGAAAGAGCAACAGCAGACGCAAATGGTGTAGAAGAGAGTGCACAACATGTGATGTTTCCTAAAACCGACCCTTTTTCCTGGAGGTTTGGCCATTGCTATCGTATGATGCCAAATGTTGCATTATTGGGATGTTTAACTATGGCAGAGCTGCTATATAAAGCAAACTGTTATTGTTCAAGGGTTGGGAGTGGACGGGGAATTCTTCAACCAAAACCAGAAGCTGTTGTTTCTTTCTCCCAGTCCAATGTGGAGAATGGAGGATAGCTGCAGATTTTCTACTTCGGGTGAGATCCGTGTCCTCGACACCTTCAACACTTTACCAATGAGCTCCAGTGAACATATTAATAGGAAACACAAGGAGCTGATACAATCTAGAACTCAGGCTTGGAAAATCTCATCTGCCGAAAACAGGACAGAGCTGAACAGAAGAAAAAGTGATGTCAGGGCTAGTCTGATATGTCCCAACCTCTCCCTCACTACTTTCACTAGTGGGCAGGTTAGTTCTCAGAAAGCACAGATTTATCATAACTGGTAATAGAACCAGAGGCAGCAAGAAAACCAATACACAGAATGTTGTGGTGATGTGGAACATGCTGCCTCAGTGGCAGCTGATTCTTTCCCAAGGGTTTGGTGAAATATTTTTAAGTGGCTCAGTGGTTAGCACTGCTGCCTCACAGCACCAGGGTCCCAGGTTCGATTCCAGCCTCGGGTGACTGTCTGTGTGGAGTTTGCACATTCTCCCAGTGTCTGCGTGGGTTTCCTCTGGGTGCTCCGGTTTCCTCCCACAGTCCAAAGGTGTGCAGGTCAGGTGAATTGGCCATGCTAAATTGCCATAGTGTTAGGTGCATTAGTCAGGGGGTGGGTTGCTCTTCGGAGGGTCGTTGTGGACTTGTTGGGCCGAAGGGCCTGTTTCCACTCTGTAGGGAATCTAATCTAATGAAAAAAAGGATTTTCAGGCCAAGCGAAAGAGGGGAGGAGTGGGACTAACTGGACAGTTCTTTCAGAGAACCAGCATACGTTAAATGAGCTGAATAGCCTCTTTTTAGGTGCGTTATTCTACAGACACATTCCAGTAGAGAATGTGGAAAACAATAATGACTGGAGTTATATCTTTTTCTGTTAGCTCCAGCCCCGGCTAATTTAAGATGAATTTTGTACTGCCTGACCATTACCTGAGCTGCCCCTGACGGTCATAGTAATCTTGCTTCGGCAGCACCACACCAGGACTGGAATGGATTACCACGGGAAGTCTGTATTCCAGATAGGCCGTCCTCAACCACCAGTCAGAGAGCTGGACAAGGCAGACAAGAGATAATGTGAGCTTTGAGAAACAATGATCACATGAGAATCCAGACAGGAAATAGGGATTAGCGAAGGCAACCTGTGCAGAGTTGCTGCTAAGTGCTGCCTGATGCACACATACAAGTTTTGCAATAGAAGGCAGTCAAGTGGAGAGGCCCAGAGTGATATTAGGTTCCATCTCTAGCCTTGGGTGGCCACATTCTCAAAAATGAATCTGGGGGAAGACAGCCTTAACACTCACCCACACTATTAAACAGCCTGAACCAATTCTCAGGATCCAAAGTTTCCCTGCTCCAGCCATTGCTCATTAACCCCTTTACTCTCAGCCCCCATTACTCAGACATTTAGCTTTGGTGTTATTTTCAACTGATTTCACGGGAAAACTGTGGGGATTTGGGTTCAATTGGGAGGGGTGGAGGAGCAGGAGTGTGAAGAGCAAATGAACATACAAATTAGGAACAGTTGGCCCTTTGAGTAATGTGCATCTGCAAAATAAAAAGCTGATTTTAAAGAAGTGTGTGTGTAAAAGGTTAGCTCCACTTCCATCCTTTAGTGCATGGCTTTCCAAGGGGAATAGAGACACCTCTGTCCTCTGTGGATTGAAGCACTGGGACTACCACGACAGAGAGAGATGGAATGAGAATGAGGAGAATGTGTCATTGCATCCGTCCTGTGCCAGAGACCAGAAGGACATATTCCAATACGGCTTTTGGAGCTTGGATTAAATGGCTAGCACACTGAGCACAGCACAACCACACACTGATACAGTAATGCCTACATTTAAAAAAAAATTCATTCACAGGATGTGGGCCTCAATGGCTAGGCTAGTATCCATTACCCATCCCATCATCTGCCATGGCAGGATTTGAATCCAGGTTCACGAATGACCAGCCCTGTGTCAAAACCATTGGTCTACTGTAGTCTTCTGACTGCTGCATCAAACACTGGTCTCTGACATCCCGACTGACAACTCACCTTGCTCTAAAAAGCCCATCCCATAATAAGCAGACCTCCTTAGTTGACCATTTATGAGGAACGTGTACTTGTTACTGCCTCCTTCCCTGAATCAGTGTGGGGGTTCCTTGCTCACACACATTACTGAAGCCCATTTGATTTATTACAGCTGTAGAGGGTACCAATGAGATCAGGAACTCAGCCCACTGCCAGTCCATTCATTCTGGGACGTGTTCAATGAGCAGAACTGTTGGCACAGACAACCACGGTGAGGCATTTCTTCCAACATGACAACCCAGTCATATTGTGGCGTAGAAGAAATTTCCTGAACCGTGGGCAAAAATGTGACTTGCGGAGCTGGGGATTAATATGAATATTTTCTAAAAGCCAGCACAGGTATAATGGGCCAAATGGCCTCCTTTCTGCTGTATGATTTAGAGATGATAGTGCAATTAGCTTTACACCACCACGGATATTTGGCTACACTCAACTAATATTTCAAAAAGTTCATTCATGGGAGGTGGGCGTTGCTGACTGGGCCAATATTTATTGCCCGTCTCCTGCTGTCATAGAGTCATAGAATCAGATGTACAGCACGGAAAGAAATCCTTCGGTCCAACTTGTCCATGGCGACCAGTTATCCCAAACCAATCTAGTTCCACCTGCCAGCAACTGGCCCATATCCCTCCAAACCCTTCCTATTCATTAACCCATCCAGATGCCTTTTAAATGTTGCAACTGTACCAGCCTCCACTATTTCCCTCTGACAGCTTGATCCATACATGCACCACCCTCTGCGTGAAAAAGTTGCCCCTTAAATCTCTTTTATATCTTTCCCCTCTCACCCTAAACCTATGCTCTCTAGTTCTGGACTCTCCCCACCCCAGGGAAAAGACTTTGTCTATTTACCCTATCCATGCCCCTCATGATTTTATAAACGCCTATAAGGTCACCCCTCAGCCTCCGACGCTCCAGGGAAAACAGCCCCAGCCTGTTCAACCCGATAGCTCAAATCCTTCAACCCTGGCAACATCCCCGTACTATCTTTTCTGAACCCTTTCAAGTTTCACAACATCCTTCCGATAGGAAGGAGACGAGAACTGCACGCAATATTCCAAAAGTGGCCTAACCCATGACCTGTACAGCCCCTGTCCTGGAGGCGGTCATGGTGAGATGCTTTCTTGAATTGTTGAGATGTTTGTCTCAAATCTTGTGAGCAATAGCTCACTCTGTCCCCACCATTTGGACATACCAATCAGTCAAAAATCAAAGCAACATCAGCCAGGAACCCAGAATTATACCCAGTTTTCAGTCTTCCTTGCTCTTCTTTCCAAGCTTGCTTGAAGCCTCTCTCCTACTCCACTCTTTTGGCCAAATTCTTTGACAATCTGCTTGGTGTTTTCTAACTCCTCTTGGCTGACGATGGGCTCCAAGGCCAGCAGGTAACGCTCGAGAGTCTGCTGGAGAGGAGGAACTGGCAGCCGAGGCAAAGATTTCTGATGGGCAAGATACCGTCCAGGAAGCTTTGTGGGAGCTACGGGCCTCACTAAACATCCAGGCTTCAATGCGGTGAACCGGAGCTAAATATAATAAAAAGAATTGTTTATGAACAGGTAGCAAATTAACAACAATGTGCATGGGCCTTTAGTGCAGAAAAATGTCAAGGCTTTACACTGCAATGTCAACAAATCTTAACATCAAGCTACACAGGGGATATTAAGACAGATCAATGATTTAGATTTTGGGTATTATCTTAAAAGAGGAAGGAGAGGCAGAAATTTATTGAGGGAATTCCAGAACTTAAGGCCCAGGCAGCTGAAGGCCTGGCTCCCAATAATGGAGTGATTAAAATCAGCACAAAGGGCCAGAATTGGCCAGCCACAAAGATCACAGAGTTGTAGACCTTGGTTAACAGTCATAATGGGATAGGATGTGTCCATAGCTCAGGTTCACAAAGATCTTACAACAAACTTCAGCCCAGGGTCCTTTTTACAATATACACTTGCCAAGCTGTGTATTTTTTATTTGAATGTTTGTATATTAGCTCTGTGTTGTTGGTAATTGACATTGCAATGACTGGCTTCTACCATTGAATCATAAAGGCCAAGTCAGCAAGATGGCCAGTTTCATTTTATTACAATTTCAGTAAATATTATACCTCATAACTCGCATGATAACACATAATAAACACCTATAGGAGAACAGAAAACAGGAAAGATAAAATAAAGAATTAAAGAAATGTACTAAAACCTTGCCTTTTTTAAGGAAACCTCTTAACTGATGGCACTGCTAACATCTTCCACAAGGTTATATCTGTTACAACACAGACAATTCAGGTGAAGTGGTAACAGAGTGGTAATGTACTAACAATCCAGAATTCCAGGTCAATGTGCTTGGTTCATGGGCTTGAATCTGATAAGAATCTGGTTTAAAATGCCAGCCGAATTAGGCTCATGTTAACCACCACTGATTGTTGTAAACACACACCTGATTCACTAAGGTCCTTTAAAAGGAGGAAATGTGCTGCTTTTCTCTGGCCTAGCTGTCACATGACTCCAAACTCATAGCAAATGTGGTTGACTCTGAACTGTCAGCAACTGTTGGAGGGCAACAACTGCTGGCCTAGCCAATGATGCTCACATTCAATCAATAAATTAAAAATTATACACAACAAATCCCCTGTGGCAATAGGAGGGCTGCATGTATACTCTGATCCTGCATTGGAAGGCTGTAGTCAATCAGCAGCTCCTCTGACTGACATTCTAGGACAGCGATGCGCCTTACTGGATTATAACTCTGTTATTTCAAACATCTCCCAGATAAACAGAAGGGCAGCTTGCACGTTGTTTGCTGACCTCCTCAGGGGTACTGATGTGCTGGTGAGGATTGAGCGAAGGGGCAGAAGTAACTATTAGCTCATTGAAAGAGCCTACAGTCACCAGGGACTAAATGAAGGAAAGCCAAGTCGATCTTAGGCCACCTCCACTGAGCTCTCACCAGGATTCAGTCTCGATGGCAAAGCAGACATTGCTGATTACTCTATAATGTGAACCATTATGAGTCAGCAATTATAAAAATAACAAAATTGCCTAATTTCTCCCCCCACAGACTCATCCACGTGGCTATCCTTCACTTGAATCTAGATGCTGATTATTGTTGAGTAATTCAACAGTTGTGGCATCATAGCTAAATCCAAATCATCTTTACCGTCACCTTGCAAACCTGCAACCTTTATTACCCAGAAAGACAAGGGCAGCAGAAACATGGGAACACCACTATGTACAAGCTCCCCTCCAAGGCCTGCACCATCACCATTCGGAAATATTTTGGCCCTCCTACCTTGAAGCTCCCTTCTGTCACTGTGGGTGTCCCTACACCACAAGGTGCCAGCTCACCACCACCTTTTCTAAAGCAACCAAGGATGTACAATAAATGTTGGCCTTGCCCACATCTCAAGAACAGATACATAAAAAAGATCCACCCAATTGTTTTCCAACAAAGGTTACTGCAGTGATTGAGAGTGGATTCCCCAAGTGAGCTCAGGACACTAACACTGCACAAAAACCTTAATTCCTGAGCCCTACTATCTTCAGCTACTTCAATGCCTTTCTCACCATGAGGTCAGAAGTGTGAATATTCACTGAATGTACAATATTCAGTACCATTCATGTCTTCTCAATTACTGAAGCAGTTGGTGTTAAAATGTACTAAGACATGGACAACATCCAGACCTGTGCTGACAAGTAACAATCACGCCACACAAGTACTGGACAATGACCACATCCAATATGACAGAATTTGACCATTACCCCTTGACATTCAATGGTATTAAGCTCACTGAATCCCCCACTATCAACATAATCAAGGGTTACCATTGACCAGAAACTGATTTGGACTAGCCATACAAATAACCAAATTGGAAATTGCTAGAGAAATGCAGCAGGTTTGGCAGCATCTGTGGACAAGAAGGGTCACTGGACTGGAAGCATTAACTCTGCTTTCTTTCCATAGATGATGCAGATCTGCTGAGTTTCTCCAGGATTTTCTGTTTTTGTTTCATATTTCCAGCATCTGCAGGTCTTTATTTTAACCATTTAAGTACAGTTGCTACAAGAGTAGGTCAGAGATTATGGATTCTGAGGTGAGTATCTCACTTCCTAAGTCCTCAGAATATGTCCACCATTTACAAGGCATAATTCAGGAGTGTGATGGAAAACACTCCACTTGCCTGGATGGATGCAGCTCCAATAACACTCAAGAAACTGGACATACTTCACGACAATGAAAATGATCTTTGTTCAGCTCCCCATTTGATACCTTCAATGTTCACTCCCTCCACCATGAAGGTACAGTAGCAGCAGTGTGTACCATCTCCAAAATGCAATGCAGCAACTCACCAACGGTCTTTCAACAGCACCCTTGAAACCCAGTGACCAATAACATTGGGAAGGTCAAGGACAGCAGATACAGGTGAACACCACTACCTTCAAAGTCCCCTCTAATTCATTCACCATCCTGACTTAAAGTCATAGAGACATACAGCATGGAAACAGACCCTTCGGTCCAACGTCTCCATGCCAACCAGATGTCCTAAATTAATCTAGTCCCATTTGCCGCTGTTGCTTCACTGCTATTGGGTTCAAAAACCTGGAACTTCCTTCCTGACAGCACATTGCCTATCCCAAGGACTGCAGTGACTCAAAACAACAGCTCCACGCCATCTTCTCAAACTCAATTATGAATGAGTTATAAATTCTGGCCTAGCCAGCAAAACCCTCATCACAAGAAATTCTGGAGGTCGGTTGACTGTGGATGGAAGCTAGGTTGGTCCTGGGGCATCCTTCTTGATGTTTACAGTTCTGTTTGAGCGTGGACAGAGTACCTCCTTGCCTTTTCTTACCTAACACAGCAGAGCTGCCAGAATACAGACTTTGGCTTTGCTAACCCTGCCCACTTAGATAGCAGATCAGAGTGGTTAGAGCTTTAAAGCAGGCATCATGTTAGAGGAAAAGGAGTGTTAGTTTTGTGTTAGTGGAAGGAGCTGAC
This sequence comes from Chiloscyllium plagiosum, assembly GCF_004010195.1. Lineage (NCBI taxonomy): Eukaryota > Metazoa > Chordata > Chondrichthyes > Orectolobiformes > Hemiscylliidae > Chiloscyllium > Chiloscyllium plagiosum. The sequence goes on from NC_057739.1 coordinate 44,976,490, forward strand.
TGCTGCTTTGTTCAATAGATTTTCATTTGTAAATATTCATACTGTACCTTCAGGAAATCCTTCTTTCTATCCATCGTGGAAACATAAACATAAAAGCCAAAAGCACAGCCCCTCCTTTAATTCTGCCCTGCTTGTTTACCACTCCAGAGCAGTTAATCTGAGGTTGAAATGATACACACATGTAATGAGGGCTGTGTCTTAACAGCCTTCTCCTCCCTCGTTCTAAATCTGTCAAAAACAAAACATAAAATAAAATAAAAGGAAAAAGGCCAGATATTTCACTGCTGATATCAATACAATCCAGATGTTTAGAAGAAACTGCTGAAAATTCCCATTCCCGGGCTGTTTCTTCAAAATGGTCTTTGCAGATTCCGAAATGTCGAGGTACGCAGGAACCGAATAACCTTACAGCAGCCACTCGTGTCAATGTGGCTGTGCTACCTGGGAACATGGACTGAGAATGTTCATGAGAAATTCCTGGCTTTGTACCCTCAACCAGGCCAATAGCAGAATGGCTGGAACAAGGTCAGATGATGTGGAGAAGACCAGTTCAGACAAGAGGAGATATTAACCAAGCCAGGCTCTCAACAGACACTGACTTACTTGCTGAATATTTTTAGCATTGTCTGTTATAAAAACATAAAATGATCTAAGCCAGTTTCCTGCTCCTGATTAGGAGTGATACGAATGGCAAAGGATTGGGGTCAGCTGTGATGCCCTAATTATTGAATATCTGCCTCTCTCCCCACAACACCGTGCTGTTGTATCACATGTTGTTCGAAATGAGGCCCTGGTGGTGGCCGATGCCTGTGGAGCAGTGCTTTGCTCGACACCAACTCCAACAACAGTGGAAGCTGCTAGGAGCATGTGTTAACTCAACTCATACATTTTATTCAGAGTTACATTACAGGTTAAATTCAAAGCTACATAAAGTATATTGCAGTATAATGTAAATTTCTTTCAATAAGAGGCTCACTACACACAATTACAGATTATATTAAATATTTATGGAAAACATACAGTGCAGGGGTTTGACACTGTGTCCAGCCCCTTGGTGTGCTATGGTGGAAGAACCTTTAAGCTCTGTCCTTTCCCCTGTAAATTTCAGTGGCAGCTGCCCCAAGCTTTACAGTGCTCCACAACACGTATTCCTGAACTTCGGAACCTGTCAGTTTCCTGGACATGCTGACAAGTTTCAACCAGACCCAAAGATCATCGATTACTGAGGTGACAGCCCTCACTGCATCCCCGGGAAAAGCCCAAACAGCACAGAGTCCTGCATCACAGAGCTTTTGGGAGGAACCCTCACAGAAATCATCCTTCTTTGCAAAGACACACTCCGTAAGGTGGTGAGTGACTGTGTCTTCCCTACCACAGCCACTTACAGGACAGTGAATGGTATGGGGTGACATCTGGAGCTACAGGAACAATCTGACAGGAGGGGCCTCCTTGCCACTGAACAAGCTACATCTTGGTGAAAACAAAGGGCTCTGATGAAGAGTCATCGAGTCTTGAAGCGTTAACCTGCTCTCTTTCCACAGATGCAGCCTGACCCACTGTGATTTCCAGCATTTTTTGTTTTCAATAAAGAATCCAACAACTGCAGTAATTTACTCCGGCCTAAGCTACATCCTGGTGTTTGTTTGAAAGTTACAGGTAAAGATATGATGGATGAGCAGGACTTGGTTATCAGACCGTTTAAGCTGCTCTGCCACTCAGTGAGAACATAACAGATTTGATTATTCCACATTCCTATCTACCTCAAATAACCTTTCACACACAGATTCTTAACAAACAACCTACTTCTGGCCTAAAAATATTCAAAATCTATTTCCACAGCCTTTTGACAAAGAGAGTCCCTGAAACTCACGACCCTCTGAGAAAAGAAATCTCCTTACCCGGTCTTAAATGGACAACTCCTGATTTTCAAACAGTGATCCTCTTTCTAGAATCTCCCTCAAATGGAAACATTTTTCTGCATGCACCCTGTCAAGTCTTTTAACTTTAAAGGATACAAGCCTAGTCTAAGGGCTTATGGTGCAGTGGTAATGTCCCTACCACCATGCCAGGAGGCCCAGGTTCAAGTTCCTTGTGCTCCAAAGGTGTGTAACAGCATTGCTGGACAAGTTGATTAGAAAATTTCTCCCTAGCCTGTCTATCCTTTCCTCACAAGACACTCCGCCCATTGCAGACATTAGTCCAGTGACCCTTCTCTGAACTGCTTCCAGAGTATTTACATCCTTTCTTTAATAAGGAAACAACACTACACAGAACACTTCAGATGAGGTTTCAATGTCCTCTGTAACTCCCTACTTTTGTATTTAATTCCCTTTGCAATGAATGAAGACATTAGCTTTTCTAATTACTTGCTGTATCTGCACTGACCTTTTGTGGTTCATTTACCAGGAGACTCAGGTGCTGCTGGATCTCAGTGCTAGGCAACTTTTCACCATTTAGATTAAATGGTTGTCATTTTTCTTGCCAAAGTGGATAATTCCACACAATAGGAGAAAGTGAGGACTGCAGATGCTAGAAATCAGAGTTGAAGAGTGTTGTGTTGGAAAAGCACAGCTGGTCAGGCAGCATCTGAGGAGCAGGGGAATCAATGTTTCAGACATAAGCCTTTCATCAGAAAGGTTGATTCTCCTGCTCCTTAGATGCTACCTGACCGGCTGTGCTTTTCCAGCACCACATTCTTCAATTCCACACAATACTCAATTTGCCAGATCTTTCCCCAGTCACTAAACATATCTATATCCCTCTGTAGCTTCTTTAGCTCCTCTTTGCAACTTAATAATCTTTCTTAGTGTCATCTGCAAATATAACAACTACTCTAACAGAGCTCAGCTTTCTTCACAACTCGATAGGGTGGATACAAATGGGATGACTCCCTTACCAGGAGTCCAAAACCAGGGGAACCAGTCTCAGAATGAGGAGCAGCTATTTAAAACAGAGAGGAGGAGGGATTTCTTCACTAGGAGGGTAATGAATCTTTGGAATTCTCTGCTCCAGAAGACTGTGGAAGCTTAATAACTGAGCATATCCAGGACAGAAATTAGACTGAGAGAGACTAATGACAAAGGGATTATGGAGATAATGTTGGAAAATGTTGGATGACCACATATAACAACATAACTGTTTTTTGTCTTGTACTTATCAGGACAATTTGCAAGAATACCAATTCAAGGGGAAACCATCATTTATGTTGTATGACTGTTCTGTCAAAATGGTGTTGACAGCAATCTAGGTTTATTCAATATCTTGTTTCAGGTGCATGACACTGTAATCTTTTGCTATAAATTCGGTGTCTTATGATCCTGCTCCATAGCTACTTGATGAGGGAGCAGCACTCCGAAAGCTAGTGCTTCCAAATAAACCTGTTGGACTATAACTTGGTGTTGTGTGATTTTTAACTTTGTTCTGACAAAACCAAGTTTATAAAATCAGGAAGGGCGTAGATAAGGTGAATAGCAAAGTTCTTTTCCCTAGGGTTGGGGAGTTCAAAACTAGAGGCCATACTTTTAAGGTGAGAGGACAACGATTTCAAAGGGAACTGAGGCACAAAGTTTTCACACACAGGGTGGTTCAGATGTGGAATGAACTGCCAGAGAAGGTGGTAGGTACAGGTACGACATTTAAAACGCATTTGAACTGGTACATGAAAGGTTTAAAGTGAAATGGGCTAAATGCAGGAAAATGGGATGAGTTTAATTTGGGAAACCTAGTCAGCATGGATGAGTTGGTCTGAAGGGTCTGTTTTGTGCTGTACGATTCTATGACTCTTAGAGAGGTGCTCAGAGAATTGTCTTTCCTCAACAACAAAGCAAATGGGAGAGTCAAGTGTCAATGATCTTAACAAGTGATGGAAAAGTCAGGAATCAAACCTGGGAGATGATATTTTTGTATTTAACCTCAGTTTAAGCAGTCAGTAAAGACAGACATGTTGCTCAGATGCAGCTGTTCCTGGGGAAATAAGGCAAGTTGGAAGTCAATGTCACACCACTCAGTCTACAATGCACAGTTACACAGAGAGCTATATCTGGATAGAATGCGCTATTAATATAACACCATGCCCTTTATAACTAAGCCAGTAGAATGGTGCACTAGGCAGAATTGTTTGGTCATTATTTCATTCTAAATGGTAGGTTTGCTTCTTTATCAGGCTGGGAAACAACAGCATCCTCACTAAAACTGAAAATAAGCAAACATTTCATTCCACTATGCACATTGGCATAAATGTTCAGTAGAAATGTTCAATTGGAGTTTTGTACATATAATTCTGCATGGTATATATTTACACAGGCACAGACATGGACCATTTGGCCTGAGGGGCAATTTGATTGCAACATATAAAATCTCGGGGAGGTCTTGACGGAGATGGATTTGGAGAGGATTCTCTGGTGGAAGAATCTAGCACTAGGGTCACTTTTTAAAGATCGGGGCTACCCATCAAAAACAGATATTAAGGATTATTTTTCCTCTCAGGAGGACCATGCGTCTATGGAGCTCTCTTCGTAAAGAAAGGTGGTGGAAGCAGAGTTTGGAATATTTTTAAGGCACAGGTAGGTAGGTTCTTGTTAAGCAAGGGAATAATAGGTTAGTGGGGTAGACAGGAATGTGAATTGAAGGTACAATCAGATGAACTATGATTTTAGTCAAAAGGAGAATAGGCTTGAGAGGTGAAACAGCCTGCTTCTGATTTGTATTCAAGTTGGAGCTCAACAGAATCTTGCATATTAAAGAATCAACAGATAGGAATAGTGAGTGGGAAAGAGGAGTTGAGACAGATGATCAGCCATGATTCTACTAAATGGCAGAGTGGGTTCAAAAGGCTGAATGGCCTACTACTCTCTGATTTATATCCTTACAAAATTTTTCACTCATCCCTAGGACATCATCTTCAGCAATAAGAGTGGAGAGGTGAAAAATAAAACTTCTCAGATTGCATGCTTCGGATAAAGCCTATCACTTGCAAACCCTGACAAACTCTGTCAGCCTATCTGAACTCGCTGCCTTGGGAAAGCAGCCAAAATAATTGAAGATCCCACCCAAGTTATACTCTCTTCCAACAGGCAGAAGACACAAACATTTGAAAACATGTACCAACAGATTCAAGAACAGCTTCTTCCCTGTTGTTATCAGACTTAGGAACAGATCTCTCATATTAGAGCTGATCTTTCTTGGCACCTTCTCTGTAGCTGTAACACCACATTCTGTATGCTGTTCTATTATCCTGTGTTCTTATGTAAGGTATGATTTTTCTAGACAGCATGCAAACAATACTTTTCACAATATCTCGTACATGTGATGATAATAAATCGAATCAACTTTCAAAGCCATTCCGTAATTTAGCTGTTAGTTTGCTTACACTGTCACACAAAACAAGCATTGGCTACGCATATAATGGAAGACAGCTTTTGAATTTGCGGAAAATATTTGAAGTTAAATATACAAATGCTCTGATCATCTGTTAGGGATGGGAGTGGAGCTATTTAATACATCATGCCCTTTGTAATCAAACCTTTGTAACCAAATAAATCCGGAGTTAGATTTCTAGCCTCTGCTGAAGTGACTTCAGATCAGGAAGCTTGCAGTATATGCCACAGCCCTTTCTGCACCTTGGCTTTGTTTCACCGAGAATTATTAACCATCCATTACTGTTGTGTTTAACTTCTTATTTTAGTTTGGAGGCAAGCAAGTGTGCCACTAGAGTCAGAGAGATGTATAGCATGTAAACAGACTCTTCGGTCCAACTTGTCCGTGCTGACTAGATCCCAACCTAATCTAGTCCCACCTGACAGCATCTGGCCCATATCCCTCCAAACCCTTCCTATTCATATACCCATCCAGATGCCTTTTTAAATGTTGCAATTGTACCAGCCTCCACCACATCCTTTGGCAGCTCATTCCATACATGTACCATCCTGCGTGAAAAAGTTCCCCCTTAGGACTCTTTTATATCTTTCCCCTCTCACCTTAAACCTATGCCCTCTAGTTCTGGACTTCCCCACCCCAGGGAAAATACTTTGTCTATTTACCCCATCCATGCCCCTCATAATTTTGTAAACCTCCATGAGGTCACCCTTCAGCCTCCGACATTCCAGGGAAAACAGCCCCAGCCTATTCAGCCTCTCCCTGTAGCTCAAATCCTCCAACCCTGGCAACATCCTTGTAATTCTTTTCTGAACCCTTTCAAGTTTCACAACATCCTTCCGATAGGAGGGAGACCAGAATTGCACGCAATATTCCAAAACTGGCCTAACCAATGTCCTATACAGCCACAAAATGGCCTCCCAACTCCTGTACTCAATACTCTGACCAATAAAGGAAAGCATACCAAACGTCTTTTTCTGGGAAAAACTAGAAACCGATGGCATAGTCTCAGAATTAAAGGGTGCCTATTTAAGGCTGAGATGAAGAGGAATTTCTTCTCTCAGAGGTTTGTATATATCTTTGAACTCAATGCCACAGAGAACTATGGGACCATGACCTCGTATATTTTTAGGGTAAGGTCAAAGGTCATATGACACCAGGTTATAGTTCAACACGTTTATTTGAAATCACGAGCTTTCAAAGCGCTGGTCCTTCATCAGGAGAAGGAACAGCACTCCAAAAGCTTGTGATTTTGAATAAAACAGTTGGACTACAACCTAATGTTGTGTGACTTCTGACCTTGTCCACCCCAGTCCAACACTGGCACCTCCATGTTATATTTAAGACCTTGGTTGGTTGGAGGATCAAAGGTTGTGGGAGTAAAGGTCGGGGAAGCATACGTGTGGAATGTCGGATCAGCCGTGATCATGTTGAATGACAGAATAGGTTAGTGAGGTCGAACAGCCTTCTCCTGTTTCTGGTTCCCTCCCCACCCTGACCAGGAGTACAGTAACCAGAACAGGACTGCTTTCAGGCCTCAATCTCACACTGAATGGTTTTACAGCTTGAACTCTTACCTCAGTGCACTTTAGGTCCTGTCATGACGTGGGCTCCTTTCAGCACAGCTAACCCATTTTCATCCCTCTCAGACCCTGCCCCACCTCCACCCCTTTTAGCTGCACCCCCTTACATCCCCCCACCCCCAGTCCTGAAGAAGGATTACAACCAAAACATTGACTTTCTTCACCTCCTGATGCTGCCAGGCTTGGTGTGTTCTTCCTGCCTCCTGCTTGTCTACCCATTATCACCTCGCGAGCCTGTCTTCTTCCCTGGCTCACCATCCACAATCCCTTTGCCTAACTTTAACTCTCTCCCTCTGGACTCCATGATGTGGACGTGCCGGTTGTTGGACTGGGGTGTACAAAGCTAAAAATAAAATCACACAACACTAGGTTATAGTCCAATGGGTTTATTTGGAAGCAGTAGCTACTGCTCCTTCACCAGGTGTAAATTCTGAATCTTATGATCCTGCTCCACAGCTACCTGATGAAGAAGCAGCGCTCTGAAACCCAGTACTTGCAAATAAGCCTGTTGGACGATAATCTGGCGTTGGGTGATTTTTAACCTCTGAACATCTACCACCTGCTCCCCATTTCCACCCCCCACGCCCACCATCATCAAGATAAATACCACTTTTTCCTAGAGACTGTCAGTTCCGAAGAAAGGTCAACGGACTGGTGAACATTTAACACTTGCCCTTCTATCTCTCTCCTCCCATATACTGCCAGACCTGCTGAGTTTCTCCAGTAATTTGTGTTTTTATTGCAGTGACAGAGGGACAGGCCCACCCCCCCCCAAAAGGAGCTGAGACACACAAACTCTGCAAATGCCACATCTGAGATATATAAGAGAGTCAGATATGGTTCACTTACCGCAGAACGCCCTAAAAGCGCCAACATTGTCGGTGTTGACCTCCAAACACACCCTTGTCCCGCCCCCTCAGGGACCCAGAAACTTCCAGCACCACCCCCCCCCACACCCCCCAGGGCATAGGCGGGGCTTACGGCCTGACTGACAGCACCGCCGCCCAGTCACTGTCCTCGCCTTTGACGTCAATGGCACACCTCGCCCAATCTGCGACGGCCTCGAGGGGGGGGCGCGCTCGGACCCAAACCTGTCCTGCCCGTGCCGCCATGTTTGTGCGGGGCACACGGCCCGTCACACGAAACAAAACCCACCCGTTATCTTGGCCCAGCCTTGTTAAGGGGAGATTAAAACCCGTCTTTCACTCACACACAAAAACGTTGCCCAAGTCCGGGAAAGGTGGGCGAGAATACTAGTCGGGGGGGGGGGGGCGGTGGAATGACCGTTTGCCCCTCACAATCATGGAGACCTGCCCCTTCACGGTGTGTGCGCGGGGGAAACGGGCGCTAATAAAGTTCCTTTCAGTCTGTTGGCCGACACGTTGAATGAATGTTTCCCTGGCTTTTTGACGCAGCCACGGAATGTTGGTTTGTGGGGGAGAAAGGGGTAATTAACTGGGCTGGAGTCAAAGGTGAGAGGTCGGGGGTGGGGGTTCGGAGTGTGGTTCCGGGTCGGATGTTGTGAGGGAGTTACCTGGAGCTGAATATGGCAGGTTCCAGTGAGTCAGGTCAGTCTCTGAGCAACAGACCACCTTCATTCATTCATTCATTCAATCAATGTGCTAATCTTTCAGAAGTTGCATGTGCAGGTGTTTGACTTGATGTGTGCAATTGTTTATCTTTTAAATTTGGTGTCCTCCCAGTGTTACCAGGACTTACCCTTCATTGTGGTGAGGCTGTGCCTCACACCTCACACTGAAAGGATCCCCTTTCGTCTCTAAGTGCAGCAAGTGCTGAATGCAGTGAATTTCTGAATCAGCACGCGGTTGGGCTGCTGCCACCAGATGTAGGAGAAGGCTGTTCAGCCCTTTCCAGCTCGTCCTGTCATAAGATGGACAGCATGGTCTCTATCTTCACATTATTTTGCTCCATCTCTATCAGTGCCCTTGTCAATACCACATTGCTTGCTGGGCCAGCTTGGGCATAGATGTGGCAAAGAGTCACTGGGTACCTCCGGGCCTAAAGCACTGATTAGTAAGTTTGTGGATGATGCTGAAGTTGGTGGTATAGTTGACACTGATGAAGGTTACCTAAGATGACAAAGGGATCTTAATCAATTGACCCAATGAGCTGAGGAGTGGCAGATGGAGTTTAATTTGGATAGATGTGATGTATTACATTTTGGTTAAATGAGCAAGACTTATACAGTTAATGGTAGGGCCTGTGTATTGTTTTAAAAGAGGGAGATCTAGGGGTTCAGGTGCATTCTCTGAAAGTTGCATCACAGGTAGACAGGATGGTAAAGAAGGTATTTAGCAGGCTTGCCTTCATTGCTCAGACCATTGAGTATGAGTTGGGTGTCATATTGAAGTTGTATAGGACATTGGTAAGGCCACTTCTGGTCCTGATCATCCTGCTATAGGAAGGATATTACTAAATTGGAGATGTTTCCAAAAAGATTTGTGAGGATGTTGGTGGGACTGGAGAGTTTAAATTATAAGGATAGGTTGGGACATTTTTTTCACTGGAGTGTAGGAAGTTGAGGGGTGACCTTTATAGAGCTCTATGAAGTCATGAGAGGCAAAGATAAAGTGAGTAGCAAACATCTTTTCTCTAGGGTGGGTGAGTTCAAAACTAGGGGTATGTTTTTAAGGTGAGAGGAGAAAGATCCTGAGGAGCAACCTTTTCCCACACAGATGTTTATATATGGAATGAACTGTCAGCGGAAGTGGTAGATGCAGGTACAGTTACAACATTTAAAAGACATTTGGAAAGGTACATGAATACAAAAGGTTTGGAGGGGTATGGGCCAAATGCAGGCAAGTTTGGTTTGGGAAACTTTGTCGGCAGGGAAGGGTTGGACTGGAGACCAACCCCTCCCCATGACTCAAATAAAAAGTCCTGGTGGAGCCTAGAAACCATTTTTGGTGGTAATGTCAAGGTTGTTTGGAGGAAGATTCTGGTTACGTTGAAAAGATCAAAGCCTGAGATGGTGTAATAGATACAGCAAAATTGATTTTAAAAAAAAAATAATTTTCTTCTCTCTTTCCCTGAAGGTATTGACTCTAATTTTGGTACAGTGCCAATAAGTATGCAGAGACAGTGTATGTCTGTAAATTGTGCAGTGATTGGGGGGTTGGGGTGGAGGGCACATTACACTGGAGCCCAAGTACCTGTCCTCTCCTGATCCCTGTGAGTGACCCCCAGCTGATCAAGAGCAGGAGCACTGGCTGATTTTCCTCTCAGGCTCTTGGCTGGAGCTGACTGTTGTAATTTCACAGGAGCACAAGTTTATTAATTGGACCTAGAGCCATCGGTTTGTGACGCCAGCATTGCACCACTGTGGGACGGGAAACTTGCACAGTTCAGTTTAAAAAAAAACAGGAAAGCTTGATTGCATGACTCACAAGGAACCTCACGATGGGCGTCCTTTTAGCTTGTTCATCAGGTCTTAAAACTTCGATTTGCAAACCCTAGTGCAGCATGAGTGATTCCTATCTCTGAAATGCTCCCAGGCGCTGACTGATCTTTACGATGAAGTTGTGCTCCTTTTGTAATGAGCTTTTCACCTGCTTTAATTGATTTCCCTCTTCTGCAGCATTTTGATATCTTGATTTGGTGTAACGTTTCCCATTTTCAAGTTCTTAACTTAGTTATCATCAGTATAAAGGTGACCTGTTCGTTATAATTTTGCTGTTTGTGGGAGCTTGCTGTGCACAAATTGGTTGCCATGCTTTGAACATACGAGCAAGTGAATTCAGAGCAGGCGTAGGCCACTTGGCCCCTCCTGCCTGTTCCATCATTCGGTAGAATCGTGGTTACTTTGATTGTTCCCTCAACTCCACACACCCATCTACCCCAGATGCACTCTGACTCTCTTGTTAGTGAAGAATCCAACTACTGTTGCCTTTTTTAAAAAAAAAAGTTATATGATCCTGTCTTGTTCTGGTGAAGAGTTTCAAAGGTTCCTGACTCTAGGAAAAAGGCCCTCATCTCCATTTTTAAACAGGAGACAATAGTCTCTGCTGGTTTCCTGTAAGAAGACAGTGACAATACATTTTAATAAAGAAAGTGTTCTCACCTCTATTAAAAAGAAATTCGAAATTTCCTTTTAAAGTATTGGAACATTATCTGACATGCACCATCACAACATCCTGCTCCTTGGATGTGTCAGGCTGTATGTGACATGCGATGTTTGGTGAGATTGTCCTATTGGATTGTTGGGAATGGCTGAACAAAAAAAAGACAGTTCCATTGAATTCCCCCTCACCCCTGCTGGTGGCTGCTTCATGCCATGATAGCGGGATTTTGATTGATCACTGACCACTCTCTTTACTGAGACCCTGACACAAGTTGATGAAGCCCTCAGTGAGGGAGAATTTTCAGGAGCCAGAGCTATAAAACCACCCAGTCCTCCCAAATGCTGTCCACCTATTACCCTCCACATCATAAGTTGCTAGCATGCTCTGTCCCAAAGTAATCATTTCTGCACGTTCATTCAAAGTTATAAATTTGGTCAAGTAAATAAGATGTTTCCCTGTGATAGGCTGGTCAGTCACCAGAGGGACCCAGGTTGAAGGCAGTTTGTAAAAAAACCAGGAGGAAGGCTGAGGAAAGTGCTGCCTGAAGGGGTGGTGGAAGCAGAAGGGGAGAGGTTTGCAAGACTGTGGGGAAAGAGCAAGGTTGTGTTAGATCAAAGCAACAGTACAGATGTAATGGCTGTGTTGCACTGTTTTATGACAGAAATCTCTCAGATTTGCACTTTTACGCCTATAAACCCGCACCAATCACAGTCTGAGGAGGACACCCCAACGCAGGGTTGGTGAGTGCTGGGTGTGCAATCTCTCTGCGGATTCGGACTGAGGGAACACACTAGCTGTAATATCCAGGGCTTGCCTCTGCACTGGAGCCTATTCTTCATTCAGTAAAATAACACGAGAGACCCATCAATGACTCTTAACTTCACATGACCCCACTGTCTTCCCACAGTTCTGCAATCCTTTTCCTTGTTGGGTCTTTCAGGAGAAGGGATGACATACTGGTAATGTCACTCGATTAGTAATCTAAAACCCCAGGCTAATCTTCTGGAACATGGGTTTGAATCCCACCATGTCAGATGGTGAAATTTGAATTCAATAAAAAGAGCAGAATCTCACAGCAGCCGCTTAATTGTGGTTAAATCCCATCTGGTTCACTAATGCCCTTCAGGGAAGGAAATCTGCCATCCTTACCTGGTCTGGCCTCCGTGTGGCTCCAGACCCATAGTAATGTGATTGACTCTGAGCTGCCCTAGGAATGGCTGGCTGGCCTGGCCTGGCCTGGCCAGGCCAGTGATGCCCATATCATGTGTACGAATGAAGAAAGAATCCAGTTCCCTTTAGTTCCTATTGAATCTAGTTGCAATGCCGTTTCAGGCTGCACGTCCCAGATTGCAACTTTTTTTTTCTGTGGAATTCTTCTTTTAAGTCTCTCTTTCTAAAGGTTTACTGGGTAAATAGGCCTCCTACAATTGTGCTGCGGTGTAGAGAGGCAAGGATGTGCAATGTTTAAAAGCTATCCCAGGCTATGGGTGGTCCAATTGGCTTCAGCACTGCTAGGTTAGAGGTGGTGGAACCACGCAGCAGGAGTTATAGAGCCCGGTGATGAGGCTACAGGCCTAATAGTCCAGGGACCATATGCTCAGATTCCTTTTGTGTGCATTTTCAGAACCTGAATCTGAGAAAACATCTGATTGTAAAAGACTCCTCTCAGTAAAAGTGACCATGTAGCCATCAGATTGTCATAAAATCCCATTTGGGTCACTAATAACCTCACTGTCCTTAGTCAGTCTGGTCCTGCACATGACTGCAGACCCGCACGGTTGCCCTCTGAAGAGACCTGACAAGTTATTTTGTTCAAGAAACCCATCCACCCATCATCTTGAGGGCAGCCAGGAGATAGCTAGTAAATGCCCATGTCCTGAGAATGAATTGAGAAACGATAACCTCCTCTTGGAAGTTGTGAGCCAGTGTGTACGGGGAGACTCGCTGTTCAGAAACCTGCCAATCTTCATCGACTGGCCTTGCACCTCACCTGTTTGATAAAGTGAGCCTGCATTGACCAGACTCCGGTTAAACTCCCGCAACCCTGTCAGGTCGGGAACGCGTTTGCGATTTTGGAGATTTGTAGCGTATCTTGTTGCAGGTTCCTGATGTGTTCCCGTATTGTTCAGTGGCAGCTACCTGTCCTGTTTGAAAGGGCTGAATGGGGATCTCACTTACATTTTTAATGGGCAGCCCAGCTGTCAGTGTCACAGTAGCTGCTGCCTATTGTTCAGATAGGCCTCTGTACCCTGCGCTGTTAGGGTGAGACAGGTCAGGAGTAATCTTAGATTCAGGCCTGTCCTCCAAGATTCAAAATCATTCTGCAATTTCTCTGCTGTGTTACTGATTGTCCTGAGCTCTCACATACCACACGCTGTTTTACCTGGAGCTTGAATGTGGCAATGCTTCTTTCCTTTACACTTCTTCTAGCTCTTTATTTTGGCTGGTTTTTTTTGCCGTCTGTGATTAGCTTCTCTGCTGTTTCTGTTTTCTTTTCTATATTCTCAGTCAGCTGTTATTGGCAAACATTAAGATTGTTAAGTCCCCAGGGCCAGACTAGATTTATCTTAGGCTGCTCCGGGAAGCAAGAAAGGAGAGTGCTCAGCCACTGGCAAAGATCTTTGCCTCCTCACTCTCCACAGGAGTCGTACCGGAGGATTGGGAGGAGGCGAATTTTGTTCCTCTTTTCAAGAAGGGCAATAGGGAAATCCCTGGCAATTACAGACCAGCCAATCTTTCTTCTGTGCTCAACAAAGTTTTGGAAAGAATTCTGAGAGATAGGATTTATGACTATTTGGAAAAGCATAGCGTGATTAAAGGCAGTCAGCATGGCTTTGTGAGGGGCAGGTCATGCCTCACAAATCTTATTGAGTTCTTTGAGGAGGTGATGAGACAGGTTGAGCAGTGGATGTGGTGTATATGGACTTCAGCAAGGCATTTGATAAGGTTCCCCACGGTAGGCTCATCCATAATGATGATTCCTGCTGAAGGGCCTTTGTTCAAAATGTCGATTTTCCTGCTCCTCGGATGCTACCTGACCTGCTGTGCTTTTCTTCCCTAATCTTGACTCATTCATAAAGTCAGAATATAGGGAGATTTGTCTCTCTGGATTCAGAATTGGCTGGCTGACAGAAGGCAGAGAGTGGTTGTAGATGGAAAGTATTCTGCCTGGAGGTCAGTGTTGAGTGGGGTCCCGCAGGGCTCAGTACTTGGGCCTCTGCTCTTTGTGTCATCAAATTTGTGTTAGCAAATTTACTAACCCGCCCCTCAACCCCCTCATCCAAGTCATTTATAAAAACTACAAAGGTTGGAGGTGCGATTGATAATATCGAGGGCTATTGCAGGCTGCAGTGCGACATAGACAGGATGCAGAGCTGGGCTGTGAAATGGCAGATGGAGTTCAACCTGGACAAACGCGACGTGGTGCATTTTGGAAGGTCGAACTCGAATGCTGAATATAGGATTAAAGACAGGATTCTTGGCAGTGTGGAGGAACAGAGGAACCTTGGTGTTCAAGTGCATAGATCCCTCAAAGTTGCCAACCAGGTGGATAGGGTTGTTAAGAAAGCATCTGGTGTTCTGGTTTTCATTAACAGGGGGATCGAGTTTGAGAGCCGCGAGGTTTTGCTGCAGCTCTACAAGTCCCTGGTGAGTCCACACTTGGAATATTAGGTCCGGTTCTGGTCATCCTACTATAGGAAAGATGTGGAGGCTTTAGAGAGGGTGCAAAGAAGGTTTACCAGGATGCTGCCTGGACTGGAGGGCTTGCCGTATGAAGAAAGGTTGAATAAGCTTGGACTTTTCTCTCTGGAGAGAAGGAGGAAGAGAGGAGACCTGATCGAGGTATACAAGATAATGAAGGCAATAGATAGAGTCAATAGCCAGAGACTTTTCCCCAGGGCAGGATTGACTGCCACGAGGGGTCATAGTTTTAAGATATTAGGAGGAAGGTATAGAGGGGACGTCAGAGGTAGGTTCTTTATGTAGATTGTGAATGCATGGAATGTGTTGCCAGTGATTGTGGTGGAAGCCGAGTCATTAGGGACATTTAAGTGACTGCTAGATATGCACATGGACAGCAGTGAGTTGAGGGGTGTGTGTGTAGGTTATTTTATTTTAGATTAGGAATAATCCTCGGCACAACACTGTGGACCGAGGGGCCTGTTCTGTGCTGTACCTTTCTATGGTGTGTCCAATCCACTCCTAAGGACAAAGACAAATGGGAATGATTTTTGGTTAGTGTACCTTTCCTTCCCCCTCCAACAGACCCCTTGGTGTCAGCCAAGTCTTGATATGTTGCAAATTTGCCTCCCAGACTTGAGCTCAAGTCCTGCTCCTCTGGGTTTAGCACAATCCAAACTGAATCTCGCAGTCCCGAGGGAATCTCGCAGTCCCGAGGGAGTGCGGTACTGTTGGAGGTGCCATCATTTGGATGAAATTTTCAGCTGAAAAGAAGAGATCCTGTGATGCTATTTCTCTTTAAAAAGGAGGGTCATAGAGTCCTGCAGCACGGAAACAGACCCTTCGGTCCAACTCGTCCATGCCAGCCATCTTTCCCAAACCAAACTAGTCCCACTAGCCTGTGTTTGGCCCATACCTTTCTAAACCTTTCCTATCCATATACCTGTCCAAATGTCTTTTAAATGTACCTGTCCCTGCATCTACCACTTCCTCTGGCAGTTCAATCCACATTTGAACCACCCTCTTGTGGAGGAAGTTACCCCTCAGGACCCCTTTTTAAATCCTTCCCCTGTGTCAAAAACACCAATGTGATAATGATTAGATATTTTAATTTTCTGATGTTGATTGAGGGATAAAGGAGAGGACTCTGCTCAATTTGATGACCATTGTGATAATGGACTTCACCATCTGAAAGATGGCAGGTTTGTTTAGGAAGCTTCAAAGTCAATTGTGAAGAGGCCAAAGTGGAGTGAGATTTGGGAGCTCAGCCCTGGAATTGCCAAATTGGGAAGAAAAAGGGCCATTTAGGAAAACCTAATCTGGATAATGTGCATCTTTTAGCCAAGTACAGATGTCAGTTAACACGCACACACACACACACACACACACACACACACACCACAGCAGAAGTTACCAGAGAGCAATACGCAGCAGCAGGAAAGCTTTGGATGACTTGTTCCTCCTAACTAATGGCTACTGGATCTAACGTATCACCCATAATGCCAGCCATACAGCATCAGATACCTTGTTGTAGACTTTTTATACTCCCAGTTTCTCAGTGTTTTTACCAGTTGAGCTAGCTTTAATAGCATTGCTGATAGGAAGTCTTCCTCCCTGGGTCTATTCGAAGCTTGTTCAAGTGTGGATCTTGAACCCTCCCCCACCCCATTTCCAGAGGGTTTCAAGGCAGTATTGAAGCCGCTGTATAAACCATCTTTCTGATGTTCCAGTCAGCACTTATTCCTGAACCGACACCACTCTTAAAAACAAACTGCAGGGTTGACATTTCTGTTTGTGGGATCTTGCTGTGTGTAACTTAGTTGCCTGCATCACAACAATGACCACAGTTCATTCAGTGTTTTGTTGGTTGTAACGGACTTTGGGATGTCATTAGCGATAGGTGCCGTAGGAAAGCAGGGTTATTTTTCTAATGCTGTTATGTGTGTGCGCGCAGGCTCATCCCCGGAAGAGGAGATGCAAATTTCGTTCGCCAATCACAACTTTGTTGTACCAAAGAAAGAGATCAACATGTTCCCGGACATGAGCAAGTGGAAACGTTCCAAGGTGCTGAACTGTCGGGGTGACGTGTGACTGGGGGCTCGGGTGAACAGCTTGTATGACCAGCCTCTGGGTGAGGGGGACGTGGCAGCCCAGTGATAGGTTCTGGATTATGATCCCAGTGACACTATGGGCGGTGCTCCAAGGACCTGGGTCCGAATCCGGAAAATGGAAAAGCTAGGCTTGGGACAATGATTTCAATTATCCTAAAAACCCATGTGGTTCACTGATCCCCTTTTTAGGGAAGGAAATCTGCCATGCCCCACTGGTCTGGCTGACATGGGAGTCCAGGTCCACAGCAATGTGGTTGACTCTGAACATTTTAAGGATGGACAATAAATATTGGCTTAACCAGTGACCCTGTGAACAAATGAAAAATACTTGATTCTCACTGCGTTAATTATTCATTTTAAAATAAAGCAAATGGCCTCCCTTCCCCTCTGAGCTGCTGACAGGTTACAAGAGCATCACTCTCTGCAATGGCAACTGTGGCTCAGTGGGTAGCACTCATATCTCAGAGTTAGACTGTGGAGGGTTCAATCCCTGCTCCCCTGGGATTAAATCTAGCCTGTCACTCTTGGCTCTGTGCTGAGACAGATACTGTGTTTCAGGTGAGATGTTAAACTGAGGCCCCTCAGTACTGACATCCTGGGTGGATGTAAAGGATCCCAGAAGCTGGACAGGGTTCCGGGTGTTGCTGGGTATGGAAAGGTATTATAAAGAAAGGCTGGATAGCCTGGGACTTTATTCACTGGAGGGGAGGAGGTAGAGAGGTGACCTGACAGCAGCAGTTTATAAAATTATGGGTATAGATAGAATTAATGCTAGGTGCCTTTTCTCGAGGATGGAGGATTTCAAGACTGAAGGGCATATTTTTAAGGAGAGAGGTTTAAAAAAGACATTAGGGTCAAATTGTTTACACAGAGGGTGGTTCATGTGTGGAATGAGCTTCCTGAGCAAGTGGTGGATATGGGTACAATCACAAGGTTTAACGACATTTGGATAACTACATGAACAGGAAGAGTTTGGAGGGATATAGGCTGGGAGCAGGCAGGTTTAGTTTGGGACTATATTTAGTATGGTCTCGCTGGGGCGAAGGGTCTGTTTGCATCCTCTATGGCTCTGCCTGTATAAGAGCAGGGAGGGATTTCCCCAATGTACTGGCCAATGTTTATGCCTCCAACAATCACAGTTAAATGGGTTACTTTGGTCATTACAGCCCCAACTGCAAATGGGCATCACAAGCAAGACCAACATTAGTTGCTCAGTCCCTATTGCCCTTGACTCAGAGCCATTCCAGAGGGCAGTTAAGAGTCAGCCACATTGCTGTGTGACTGGAGTCACATGTAGGGCCAGACCAGGTACAGATGGCAGATTTCCTTCCCTAAAAGACATTTTAGTGAACATGATGGACTTTTACTGCAATTGATGGTGGTTTCATGTTTGCCATCACTTTATCTTCCAGATTTATCCATTGAATGTAAATGCCCTGGTGGGGTTTGAACCCCATCCTGTGCATATTAGTGTGGGCCTCTGGATCAGTAATCCTGTAAAAGTTACCACTGTATCACCGTATCCCCCCCCCAAGGCTGTTTGTATATCTTGCTGTATATACATTGGCTGATGATGTTTGCCACAAAACAGCAGCAATTGCTCTTCAATAAATAACATCATTGGCTTTTTTCACTGAGACATCCCATATCTCTGTATTGTTGTGGTGCTCTGACTGCTGACCTTTGTTATTCATTCATGGGGTATGGGCATTGCTAGCTGCGTTAGTACTTACTGTCCATCCCTAATTGCCCCATGGATGGTGGTGGTGAGCTGTCGTGAGTTGCTGCAGTCAGTGTGGTGTCGGTACAGGAGGGGGGGGATTTCTGGGAATTGACCCAGGAACAGTCAAGGATTAGGGTTGTAAATCCAAATCCATATAGTCAGGGTTCAGAGGGGAGTTTACAGGGGGTGGTGTTCCCATGCGTCTGCTGCCCTTGTCCTTCAGGGTGATGGAGGATCTGGGTTTAGAAGGCACTGTCGAACGAGTCTTGGTGATAATATTTAGAAATGATATTAAAAACAGGATGCATGTTTAAATCTTGAGTTATCTCAATGCATTGAGATGTTGCATGATTGATCAATCTCTCTGTCTTCCTCCCTCCCTCCCTCTGTCTCTGTCTCTCTCTCTCCCTCCCCCTCTCTCTGTGT
>NC_057739.1:44998953-45025673 GCF_004010195.1 Chiloscyllium plagiosum
CTTCTCTCTTTCTCTCTCCCCTTCTTCTCTCCTCTCTTCTTCTCTCCCTCTCTCCCTCTAGGCCTATACTGACTACATTGGGTTCATTCTGGCGCTGAATGAGAGTGTGAAGGGGAAGAAGCTCACGTGCGATTACAACACCTCTGCGGTAGGCCTGGGTTTGGCCTGGGGCTCTACTTGATTCATGTCCTTTTCCACATACCCTTCACTGGAGCGTAATGCGGGAGGGCTAGGTGTTACTGAACTACAGCAAAACTCTGCATCTCTGTAATATCTTTTAAAACATTCTAAAAGACCTTGTGTGTGTGTGTGTGAAACCAGGTAAAACGTGACAGAAGGAGTTGACCCAGAGTTTGGCTGAAAGTGAGAGTTTAAGGAGCATCTTAAAAAGGGCAGAGTGTTGTGCAGAGTCTGAGGGAGGGAATTCCAGAACTTCAGGCCCAGAGTCTCTCTGCCCCATTTCTCCCATCTCATTGAAAGAAAATGTGGAGGTGCTGGTGTTGGACAGGAGTGGGCAAGGTCAGAGGTCACACAACACTAGATTATAGTCCAACAGATCTGTTTGAAATCACATGCTTTCGGAGCACTGCCCCTTCAGGTGAAGTGGTTCATCAGGTGATGAAGGAGCGAGTCTCTGAAATAAACCTATTGGACTATAACCTGGTGCCGTGTGACCTCTGACCTCCATCAAACAGGGATGCTCTGAGAATTTGAATCGAATGCAAGTGGCTCCTATGAGCTGGTACAAGATGGATTTTGCATCTTGTGTCGTAGTATCAGTGTGAAGGGATTCCCACCCGGCCGAGTAAACCTCACTTTTCTTCCATCGGTGCCCCTTGCCCCTTGAGGTGAGTGTCAGCCAGAGAGGGCAGACTGACCTTTGTCAGCTCCACCTCCTTTGTCCTCCCCGCAGCTTGGCTGAGATTAGCAGTTAGTCATTTAGGGTGATGTGAAGACAAGTCAGTATTGTACTACGTTTACCCGACATCGCGATGTTTAACACCTCAGGAATTATCAGGCAAGCTCAGAGGTTGCTAGGGACCTGAGACGTAAAATTGGGGTAACTTGTTTATGTATTTATTTATGTTGATTATGTAGCATTATTCACAGCGCTGGCTCTTCCCAAAGCAGCTCACAGCTATGACGTACTTGTGAAAGTGTAGTCACCGTTCGAATGAAGGGAATGCAGCTGCCAACGTTCATCACAAACTCCCCCACACAGTAAGGTGCAAACAGCCAGAGGGGTGTGGCTGCCCTCGAGAGTGGGCAGAGGGAGATCTGCCAGGACGGTGCCTGGGCTGGAGAGTTATGAAGAGAGATTGGACTGACTGGGGATGTTTACCTCAGAGCAGAGGAGATTGAGGGAGGAAATACCAGGTGGCACGGTGGCTCAGTGGTTAGCACAGCGCCAGGGACCCAGCTTCGATTCCAGCCTCGGGTGACTGTCTGTGTGGAGTTTGCACATTCTCCCAGTGTCTGCATGGGCTTCCTCCGGTTTCCTCCCACAGTCCAAAGATGTGCAAGTTAGGGTGAATTGGCCATGCTAAATTGCCCGCAGTGTTCAGGGATGTGTAGGTTAGGTGCATTAGTCAGGGAGAAATATAGGGTAGAAGAAATGGGCCTGGGTGGGTTACTCTTCAGAGGGTCAGTGTGGACTTGTTGGGCTGAAGGGCCTGTTTTCATACTGTAGGGATTCTGTGATTGAGGTGTTTAACGTTGAGGACATAGACATGAAAGCACATCTCCCCTTGTGGGAGGAATCAATGATTTTGGGGGGAGGAGGGGAGTAGATTGAAGGTGAGGGGTGCGAGGTTTTGAGACAATCTGAGGAAACGTTTTTCCCCCAGGGGGTGGTGGGGAATCTGGAGCTCAGTGCCTGTGAGGGGGGTGGAGAGGCAGAAACCCTCAGCACATTGAAGAAGGATTTATGTGTACACCCTGTGATGCCAAGCCTATGGGCCAACTGCTGGGAAATGGGATTTGAATAGTTAGTTGGTTGCTTCTGACCTTTATAGACTCGATGGGCTGAAGGGCCTCTCTTTGTGCTGAGACCTGAAGTTTTTTGATGTTGTTTGTAGGAGAAACATTGGCTTCAGGGCACCTAGGAGAACTCCGCACACTTCCTCCTCACCGGGGAGGACAGAGGTGTAGTCTCAGATTAGTTTGTCCAAAGGTATAGCACCCATTCAGTACTGCAGAGGGAGTGAATGTGCTCCGTTCTCTGGGGGGGGGAGGTTGAGTCGGTGAGCTGTGCGGAGGAGACTGAGGTTGAGATCCATGATTATTGAGCTCCTTTGTACACACTTCTGGTCTGTTTGGGTGGCTTCCTAAAGTGTGGAAGCAGGCCATTCACCCATCGAGTTCACACCGACCCTCCGAAGAACATCCCAGCCGGTCCCACCCCTCTACCATATCCCTGTAACACTGTGTTTCCAGGGGCCTATCCACCCTAACCTGCGTGTCTTTGGACTGTGGGAGGAAGCCAGAGCAAGCCTACACAGGAGAGAGTCCACGCAGACAATCAGCCGAGGGTGGAGTTGAAGCTGGGCCTGTGTCACTTGTGAGACAGAGGTAATAACAACTGAGCCACTGTGCAGCCCTGATTAAGACCCGGCTTATACTGGGAGCCCCAGCAGCCAACTCCACACTTTCAAAATCCACCCGGAGTAAAATCGTCTCAACTCCTGTCAGCCTTTTCCAGAGGGCTGAAGTGTAGCAACGTGGGGTTCCCTCAGAGAGAGAGAGAGAGAGAGCGTGTGTGGGTGTGCCCTGAAATAACATTATTCTGTATAAATGACCAGTCTCCAGGCCACCACCTTCGGATGAGACATTGAACTGAGGCCTCATTGGTCTGTTTAAATGGAGTTAAGGATACCATAGTTCAACCTCAAAGCAGCTGGGGAGATCTCCCTCATGTAAAAACAAATTGTTGGAGAAACTCCGCAGGTCTGGCAGCATCTGTAGAGAGAAATGGAGTTAATGTTTCAAGTCCAACGACACCTCTTAAGAACAAAGAAGCTGGAGAGGAATTGTACTGGCCTCGAAACATTAACTGTGTTTCTCTGAACAGATGCTGCCAGACCGCAAAGTTTCTGCACCACTTTCTGATTTTCTTTCCGATGTCCAGAATGTGCAGTGCTCTGCTTTCACTTGGAGTGTTCTCCCTGATGGGCTGAGCCAACCTTATTCCTCAAAGCCCATGGCCTGGCCGTGTGCTACTCGTTGTGCTTCGATGCCACTTGGTTGTCTGTAAAGTGAAGCCGACAAAACTCTCAGGGGGCTTCAAAGGCAAATGCAGAGCAGTTATGGGCAAACCATCGACTCTCCTGCCCCTGAGATGCTGCCTGACCTGCTGTGCTTTTCCAGCACCACACTCCTCAACTCGGACTCTCCAGCATCTACAGTCCTGACTCCCTCCCAGCACAGAGGTTATGGGAGAGTCTACAGCCAGAGGGGATAATCTCGGAATAATCACCCATTTAAGACAAAGATGAGTAGGAACGTCTGAGGGTGGTGAGTTAGTGGAATTCTTTATCGGTCGAGGCTTGCTTATTAAATATATTCGAGGCTGAGACAGACAGAGAGTTTTAATCCGGCAGGGTTTTCGAGGATACATGGAAAAGGCAGGAAGGTGGAATTGGGGGTTATTGAATCAGCTAGGATCTCATTGAATGAGGGAACTGGGCTAATGGGCTACTGCTCCTGCTCCCCTCAGTTTAAGTGCTTTGGAGTGTTCTAATAGAAGCTTCACGGTGTCTGCTGTGTACAGTGTTCAGGAAGGGGACTGACCCCCGTTTTCTCTTTGCACGTGCAGCCAGTGGAGAAACTGATTGTGCTCCTGAACACACTGGACAAGTGGATCGACGAGACCCCTCCAGTCGACCAGCCTTCCCGATTTGGGAACAAGGCCTTCCGCACTTGGTACAGTAAGCTGGAGAAGGTAAAACCCCAAAAGAACTGCAGCTGTTCTCGATCAGAAACAAAGGCAGAAATTGCTGGAAAAGTTCAGCAGTTCTGGGAAGAGAAATCAGAGTTAACATCCAGTGACCCGGCCTCGGAACTGACCAGAAATGTTAACGCTGATTTCTCTTCACAGGTGCTGCCAGACCTGCTGAGCTTTTCCAGCAACTTCTGTTTTTGTTTTTGAAGCTGGAGCAGGTACTGTGTCGTTGAAACAGTCCACACGTGCAAAGCTTTACTAAGAGTGTCTCGGTAATAAATCCTTTCCGAAAAAATACCGAATTCCCACTGGATCTACTTTTGGGAAATAGCCAGTTTTAATTCTGGAGGTGGGATTGTGGTGCAACAGCCTGAAGTGGCCGAGAGGCTATCCAGTTAGATTTAAACTGGCGAGAGACGCACGGTTAAGAAGGATGTGGGTAAGAGAATTGATCAATACAGGGGCAGGACCCTTGGGTAAGTGTAGAAGAGCTGAGATGTCCTTTAGCAAGCAGTCGGATATTGTGTTTTTATTTCCTGTGTGGACAAACAAGGACTTAATCCCCAAAAAGCTACTGGGGGAAAAAAAACAGCTGGAAATGAACAGCAGGTCAGGGCAGTGTTCAGTTTTAATGAAAGGCCATTTCGAGCTGAAATATTGACTTCATATTCCCTGCCCTGACCTGCTGTGTATTTCCAGCATGGTTTAGTTTTTATTTCTGATTTCCAGCATCTGTCTTATTTTGCTGTTGCACTGGGGGAGAGCTTGAATCCATTTGTGTATGTTTAGTTAGTATCAGTATATCAATATAAATAGTTCCTGGTGTCTATAGTATTAGTATCGGTTAGTGTCAGTGCAGAGCTGCTTAGATTGATTAGTGTTTGTACACAAGCGTGTCTATACAGATAACTGGCAGTGTGAATAGTGTTCGTATCAATTAGCGTGAGTACAGTTAGGCGCTTCTTCACTGATTTTCCCCATTAAGTGTATTGCTGTTCCTGTGTCCTTGCCTCACTGTCTCCCCCACCCCAGACTGTCTCCCTGACAATGTACCTAAACCATTCTGGTCCGGCTCATTGTTCCATTTTGGAGAGAGTCATGAGTTTTCTATTCCCCTGTTATGGAAACATGGTGCCGGGTGAGGTTTGTACAGTGCTGCCCCTGTACTCAAATAGCCTGGTGATGCTCATGGTCCAGACTACCCTGTGGAGATGGTGTGGAAGTCAGGACTGAACCACCTTCATCCCAAAGTAGATGGGAAATGACACAGCAGCTTGTTAGAAATTAGGCCAGGCTTTGTGTGGCCCCAGGCTGTGCCCCTGTGGGAGGGTTGCTCCCCCTAGAGTGTGGGAGGTCGGGGAAGCATAAGGCCACCCTGTGTGTACAGGGTTAGACTGCCTCACGCCATGTGTCAGCTCCCAGCACGTGCACTGACTTGCTTTCTTGTCACAGGAGGCTGAGAACTTGGTTTCCAATGTGATTCCCCACGAGCTGAGTGCTGCTGTTGTCGAGGCTGCAGTGTATTTAAAGGAATCGGTGGGAAACCCAACAAGGATAGACTATGGAACAGGTAACCACACTTAATGTCCCAGTGCATGGGTGTAGAGGGTGTCTCCGTGTTGGTGTACTGAGCCTAGCTCTTGTGTTGGAGAGCAACTGTTCACAGCCTGTCTCCCTCTGTCTATCACATACCTTGTCATCAAGCCATGAGGAGGGGGAGCTGGTGGTGTTGGCCCTGAACACTTTAACCCACTCTTCCCTCCCCATGTCTCCCCTCCCCATCTCTGAAACCACCCGAAGGGCCTGATTCACACTTAGTTGAACCTCCTTCCTCCTTCAATCAAATACAGATCTGTCAGCGTTCCAAATTACTGCTGTTCCTGGGGTGGTCCACTTTGCAAAACGGGCCTTGTGTTTTGCCACATGGACCACTACCGTCGCACATAATGCCCTGCGAGCCGTGAATGGAATCCTCTATTTGTGGGCGGGGGGGGGGGGAGAGAAGAGAGTAAGTCAGCCACCCCCTTCCCCCACCTGTCGAAGATCAAGAGCTGAAATGAGTCAGGCTGTAAGCTGATCGGAGGGATTGAATCGGGTGACCAGAGGGAAGTGTTTCCCCCATTGGAGGGAGGTCCTTCACCTTCGAACCAGGCCATCGAGGGCTGCTACCTGGAGGCACTCCCTGATGAAAGGGCAGTGCAAGCGTGGGACTTCCTTCTGCTGAGCATTTTGGGGCGAGGCAGGTAGATGGAGTTGAGAGAGAATCGGCCAGGATGGAACTGAAAGATGAATGAGGGTCGGAGGGCTGCATTGCTGTCTGCAGTTTGTGCCCTGCCCCATGTGGCCAGGCCTTACTCTGATATCTTTTCAATGGTGGTGGGCTGGGTGTTCAGTTACACTGCGCATTGACACTGAGCCCAGTCCCATACTTAACCCAGGCCACTAGAGGCATTTTCTGAGTGTCTGTCTGTGTACGGTGATCAGCCTCAACAGCAGTAGGGAATACTGCACTCCCAGGATTCATGGCTCTATGGTGAATGCAGCAGACACCCATCAGACCAGGGTCTGTCAGACACTGCACTAAACAATGCAGACTTTTACCCACATGGTCTTATCCGTAAATCACCAACCTAGCTCTCACTCCCGAAACCTGAGCACATCATTCAGGACAACCTACAAATTAAGTTGCAATATTTATCCCTCGACCAACATCGTCCGAAAAAAAACATTGAGACCATTGTCACGTTACTGCTAGATGGAGTTTGCTTTCTTCTGAATCCAAGTGCTTTCCTTTTCCTTTAAACTCACTCCTTTTGCTGACAGCCATTTCCTGCAATCAGGATATTAGTAACCAGGTAATGTGTTCTTGGGAAATCAGTGAGAATGCAGGAGTTAGTTTTACAGTTCCTGATAACATGCCATGATGGAGGTGTCTTCTCTAACCGCTGCTGCTATGGAGTTCCTTGCTGTAACTAGAATTGCCCACTAGATGGTAGTGTCTACCCAGTAATCAGATCTTCCGCACACACTCATCTGGGATCTGGAGATTAAATGTGCCATCTGCCATTATGTGCTGTGGGTCATTGTTTACCCCCGATTCTGATCCATGGCGCTGTCCTCTCTCCCTGGTGTTTGCTGTGAATTGACATGGCACCTGACACTGTGACAATGGGCTTGACTTAGTTCAGAGCCCGCTTTTGATTTTTATTCTCTCTTGTCATTTATTCACTGCGTAAGGAAACCAGAACCAGTT
Source organism: Chiloscyllium plagiosum (assembly GCF_004010195.1). Classification (NCBI taxonomy): domain Eukaryota; kingdom Metazoa; phylum Chordata; class Chondrichthyes; order Orectolobiformes; family Hemiscylliidae; genus Chiloscyllium; species Chiloscyllium plagiosum. The sequence goes on from NC_057739.1 coordinate 45,006,147, forward strand.
CAACTGCAGCACAGTTACTGACGCCAGATGTAGCTGTTCTGAGTTAAAATAGGAAATGCTGGAAATGCTCAGCAGGTTTGGCCGCTTCTGTGGAGAGAAAAACTGAGTTAACCTTTTCAGGCCAGTGACCTCTCATCAGTGTCTCCAAGAAAACAGGACAGTAACTCTGTCAGTGAATGCTGTCCTCTGGATAGCTCAAAGTCATCTTCGATCGAAAGAACAAAATCTCATTTACCTTGTTTCTTTCACAATCCCCGTGCACTCCCACCCAATAGAATCGCTGCTGCGATGGAGGGGAGAATGGCAATCATCTTAACACCAGCAAACTCCACCCCCCCCCCCACATTGTACAGCACTGATTGTGGAGAGAGCCTGACACAGGCTGAGTGACCAGGCCTCACCCAGGGGAGTCACCCTGAGCACTGCTGATAGAATCATGAGATTGTCAGAGACCCTGCCTGGAGAGAGCCGACAGGCTGGGGTTTAACATCCCCACTGAACTCAGTTAGCAGCGCGGAGCCTGTGACACAGCTGGTGCTATCTGAGTGGGGCCCTGTCATCTCCCAGTTTCCCAGATGTGAGCTGTCGGTACCTGTATTGCTGAACCACTGACACGTGATAACCCAGTGGCTGCTATTCCAGTCACTGCCCAGGAACGTCTGGAGAGGGAGCATGGGGCACCCATTGGAGTGAGACCTTTCAGCAGTAGTGCACATCTCTAGAATGACAGCCCCACAGTAATTGTGTGGATTCGTTTCATTCTGTTGAGTGTTGACATTGTCCTTGGGTTAAGCTGGGTTTTTGGATTGCCAGCAGTGTTATCAATAGGGCTGGTCTGAGGCAAGGCAGCCCCATCCTGCTGTGAAACTATTGCATTCAGGTTCCCCTGTCCCCTCCTCCTCCTCCTCCTGCTGCTGCTCTGTGGGCTGTATACGGTGCAATATTTTCCTGTTGTTTCTCTCCCATTTGGGAAGTACCTGGGCTTCACTCTGCATTGAAACCCCCTGAGCTCTGTCTGCCACTGCCCTGTGTTGTCTCCAGTTGGAGCACTGGCTTCCTGCAGCGGTTGCACTGGCGTGAAAACTGTTTGGTTCCTTCAGCAAGTGTCACTGTGCTCAGCTTTGTGTGCCCTTATTGGATTACAACAAGATTAATTGCAACATTTAAGAGGCATTTGGATGGGTATATGAATAGGAAGGGTTTGGAGGGATATGGGCTGGGTGCTGGCAGGTGGGACGAGATTGGGTTGGGATATTCGGTCGACATGGACGGGTTGGACCGAAGGGTCTGTTTCCGTGCTGTACATCTTTATGACTCGTGTGATGCACTCCACAGTCAACTAGCCCTTGGAAGGTTTCAGGGTCTACGAACTGATGATTTGGGTAGAAAGTGAGAGGGGATAATTGCAGTGTTCAGGAGCAAAGTCAGTAACGTTTCATCGCAGCTGACTTTGTCTAGTTTTGTGTGAAACCAGGCTGCTTGATTTCTTCGGTCTCCCATTCTGTCCTAGGCCACGAAGCTGCATTTGCTGCTTTCCTCTGCTGTCTCTGTAAGATCGGAGTTCTCCAGGTGGATGACCAGCTTGCTATTGTTTTGTGTATATTTGATCGGTGAGTGCTACTTTCCTCTTTGTTTGCCTCACTTCGGGGCGGGTTACGAATCCAGTGCATCCCCACAGGGATCAGGCTCCTGTCTCTGATGGCTGCAACGGTGCATTTATAGAGCACCGTTAACATGGCAAACCATCCCAAGATGTTTCACTAGAAAGTCGATCCGACAAAATTTGACACCGAGCTGCAGGAGATTTAGTTCAAAGCTTTTTCAGGGAAAGAAGTTTCAAGGAGAATGGAGATGTGAAGAGTTTAGGGAAGGAATTCCAGACTTTGGGATCCAGGCTCAGCTTTATTAGAGTCTCAAAACTGGGAACCGAAGGCAGTGTGAGATTGACCCTCTTGGGTGATGGAGAAGGGGATTCTGTCTGGTATGAGTACAGTCACGGTGCATGTAAATAGTTTAGTTAGTTCTATTTTGTCTTCCCTCCTTTTGCTGAATAAACTTCTGTCCTATTGCTAAAATTAACTCGACGACATTGCGAGCTTGGGATGCAGTGGGAAGCTGCTGTGTTAAAACCAAAAGAGAGAACCAGGATCTGATCCATCATGCCAGGTTTCAGTCTGGGACCGGACTTGTTCAGTATTATGACCAGCTGTGACCAGCACAGTATGAGGGGAAGAGGGTTAGAAGCCCTTGCTGTAGGGTTGAGATGCAGATATGGTCAGAGGAGAGGCTCCTGTGGAGATGCTGGTGTTGCGGGAGCCTGACTGGGGTTAGTAATCCAGAAATACGGGCTAAAGCTCTGGGGATAAGGGTTCAAATCCCACCATTGTAGTTAATAAAATTTAAATTCATAAACTCTGGAATATCATCAATTGTTGTAGAAGTCCCATCTGTTTCACTAATGTCTTTAAGGAGTGTAAGTATATTATCCCATAAGACCATTTCAAAGAGGTAGCAGGCCATTCAGCCCATCAAGTCAGCACTGTCATTCAATGAGATCATGTCTGATCCAATCAAGTCTCCTAAGAAGCTTGTATGTTTGAATAAGGTCACCGCTCATCCTTCTAAACTCCAACCTACTCAACCTCTCCATGTAAGACTATACTGGAGATTAAACCTAGCAAAGTCTCATAATGAGACCAAAACTGTTCACCGTATTCCAGCTGTAGCCTGACTAGTACTGTGCATAGGTTTATGGTTTCTTTGAAATAAAAACCAACATTTCACTTGCCTTCCGTATCCCCTGCTGAACTTGGATATGATTTTCAGGGAAAGCAGCCTCTGTATAATACAGCTTTGCGCAGCCTTTCCCCATTTAAATAATCTTCCTGCTAAAGTACATAACCTCACAATGTTCCACGTTATATTCCATCTTATTTCTTCCCTGCTTATGTTTTTTGGGTCATCTTTGTTTTGGTTTTTAAAACATGCCCAGTCCTCAGGCTTACCATCAGTCTTTGCCACATTGTGTGTTCTTTATTTCAAATCAATGCTATCTTTTAATGCGCTTGGTTAACCATGGTGAGCTTATCCCACTCAGAGAATGTTCCTTCCTCACTGGGATGTATCTTTGTTGTGAGTTATGAACTATTTCTCTTAATTGCTTGTTACTGTTCCTCATCTGTCTCTCTCTTTCTAAATTCCTTTCCCAGTTAGCTTCAAGCAGCTTTACCCTCCTCTCTTTGTAACTGCCCATGTTTAAGTTGATTGGTTCCAGCCAAGTTTCTCTTTCTTAAACTGAAAGCTAAACACTACTGTGTTATGGCTGCAGTTTTCCAGGGGATCTTTTACTCTGTGATAATTGATGAAAACAGTCTCACTTCATATCTGCACCTGGCTGGATCCACACTTATTGTAGACTACTTTCATCTGTGTCTTCCCTTAACTACTCCCTGTATGGATTCTGTAGCTCCTGATCAAAGGTCATTTCTGGCTGTCGTACTTAGTCTCGCACTGACAAAGCTGCCCCACCATCCTTACCTTCCTATCTTTCCATTTGAAAAGTCTGAATGTTTTATTTCCTAGTTTTGATCACCTTAGCCATGTCTCTATAATAGCAATACGATAGCAAAACCCATTAATGTCTCTGTGCCATTCAGTCATAGAATAATACAGCGCAGTACAGGCCCTTTGGCTCTCTTATGTTGCCCTGTCCTGTGAAACCAATCTAACCTACACTACTCCATTCTCGTCCATATGCCTATCCAATAACCATTTGAATGCTCTTAAAGTTGGCGAGTCTATTTGCTGGAAGTGTGATGCACGTCCCTACTAGAATAAAGAAACTACCTCTGACATCTGTCCTATATCTATCACCCCTCAATTTTAAAGCTATGTTCCCTTGTGCTAGCCATCGCCATCTGAGGAAAAAGGCTCTCACTGTCCACCCTATCTAACCCTCTGATTATCTTATATATCTTAATTAAGACACCTCTCAACCTTCTTCTCTCTTACAAAACCAGCCTCAAGTTCCTTAGCCTTTCCTCATTAGACCTTCCCTCCAGACCAGGCAACATTCTGGTAAATCTCCTCTGAACCCTTTGCAAAGCTTCCACATCCTTCCTGTAATGCAGTGACCAGAACTGTACACAATGCTCAAAATGCAGCCGCACCAGAGTTTTGTACAGCTGCAGCATGGCCTCATTGGTTCCGAAACTCAGTCCCTCTACCAATAAAAGCTAACACACCGTGTGCCTTCTTCACAACCTTATCAACCTGGGTGGCAACTTTCAGGGATCTATGCACATGGACACCGAGATCTCTCTGCTCATCTACACTACCAAGAATCTTACCATTCGCCCAGTACTCTGCATTCCTGTTACTCCTTCCAAAGTGTATCATCTTGCACCTTGCTGCATTAAACTCCATTTGCCACCTCTCAGCCCAGCTCTGCAGTTTATCCATGTCCCTCTAACCTGCAACATCCTTCAGCACTATCTGCAAATTTACTAACCCACCCTTCTACACCCTCATCCAGGTCATTTATAAAAATGACAAATCGCAATGGACCCAAAACAGATCCTTGCGGCACACCACTAGTAACTGGACTCCAGGATGAATATTTCTCATCAACCACCACCCTCTGTCTTCTTTCAGCTAGTCAATTACTGATCCAAACTGTTAAATCACCCTCAATCCCATGCCTCGCTACTTTCAGTGCGGAACCTTATCAAACGCTTTACTGAAATCCATATACACCACATCAACCGGTTTACCCTCATCTATCTGTTTGGTCTCCTTCTCAAAGAACTCAATAAGGTTTGTGAGGCACGACCTACCCTTCACAAAACCGTGCTGACTATCCCTAATCAACGTATTCCTTTTGAGATAATTATAACTCCTATCTCTTATAACCTTTTCCAACACTTTACCCACAGCAGAAGTAAAGCTCACTGGTCTGTAATTCCCAGAGTTGTCTCTAATCCCCTTCTTGAACAAGGGGACAACATTTGCTACCCTCCAGTGTTCTGGCACTATTCCTGTAGACAATGATGACATAGAGATCAAAGCCAAAGGCTCGGCAATTTCCTCTCTGGCTTCCCAGGGAATCCTAGGATAAATCCCATTCCTGATGAAGGACTTTTTTTTTCCTGCTCCTCGGATGCTGCCTGACCTGCTGTGCTTTTCCAGCCCCACTCTAATCTCGACTCTGATCTCCAGCATCTGCAGCCCTCACTTTTGCCTAAATCCCATCTGGCTCAGGGGCCTTATCTGTTTTTACACTTTCCAGAACTACTAACACCTCCTCCTTGTGAACCTCAATCCCATCGAATCTAGTAGCCTTTATCTCCATATTCTCCTTGACAATATTAATTTAGCCCCCCCCCCATGAGTGTTGACTCTGAACTGCTGTCTAAAATGGGCCAGTAAGCTCCTCCGTTCAACTTCCACACAACTTCCCACTACTGTGGTGATTGGCCTTAATCTTACTCTACGTATAACAGGAATAAAAGAATAATTAGAGAAAGCTTTAGGGTTTTCCTTGATCCTATCTGTCGATGACTTCTCATGTCCCCCTCCTGGTTTGTCTTAGCGCTCTCTTTAGGTCTTTCCTGGCTAACTTGTAATTCTTAAGTGTTCTATCTGAGCCATTGCATCGTATCCTAACATAAGCTGCCTTCTTCCTCAATTTCCTTAATAAACCACAGCTCCTTTGCTTGACTACTTCCTCCCCATTTCACAGGTACAGACTTATCAAAGACAGACAGTAGCTTTCCTTGAATATGTAAGGTATAGACTGGAGAGATCCATCCCCTGCAGTTTCCTTCCCCATCCTACGCATCCTAAATCTTGTCTAATCGCATCATAAATCCCTTCTCCTCAGCTATAACTCTTGCCCTGTGGGATATACCTATCCTTTTCCATCACTAAAGTAAACATAACTGAATTGTGGTCACTATCACCAAAGTGCTCACCTACCTCCAAATCTAACACCTGGCTGGCTTCATTACCCATCTGTTTTGTTTCACATACCAAGTGCTAAAAGCCACTAATTTTGACTACTTGTCATTTTTCCCCCCTTTGATCCTACTTGTTGCTTTTTTTTGAAAGTATATACACTTTGTCTCTTTCTGTCCCACTCTGTGTGTCAGAAATCGCTCCCCCGTAATATAGCCATATTTGTTTACTTTGTAAGATGATCTATCCCCTCCCCAGAACATCCGCACCCCACCCCAAATAGTTTTGAGCCTTCTCTACAGTCCTTGTTATTCAATTTGCCAGGACACTTAAGTGACTCTTAACTGGTTGACTTTGAACTGCTCTCTAAAATGGCCCAGTAAGCTTCTTGGTTCAAGGGCAGTTAGGGACAGGAACAAGATGATGCCAGTGATGTCCACACACCATGAAGGCGTAGAGACACTGATCCAGAGCAGTTACACGGAGCTACAATAAACTCTCTTATCCCAGTAATCAGAGGCTGAAAACAACTTTGGCTTATTATTGTCACGTACTCGGATACAGTGAAAAGCATTGTTTTGTGTGCTAACTAGACACACCATACCTTATACAAGTACACCAGGGTAATAGAACAGAATGCAGAATACAGTGTTACAGCTACAGAGGAGGTGCAGAGCGAGATCAACTCGAATACACGAGAGGTCTGTTCCGAAGTCTGATAACAACAGGGAAGAAGCTGTTCTTGAACCTGTGCATGTTTTCAAACTTGTATACCTTCTGCCCGACAGAAGTGAGTGTAACCGGGACGGGAGGGGCTTTTGTTTATGTTGGCTGCTTTCCCATGGCAGTGGGAAGCGTAGATGGAGTCGGTGGCTGGAAGGTTGGTTTGTGTGATGGATTGGGCTGTGTTCACAACTCTCTGTAATTTCTCAGTCTTGGGCAGGGCAGTTGCCTTACCAAGCTGTGGTGCATCCAGGCAGGATGCTTTCTGTGTGGGTGGGGTGGGGTGGGGAGGGGGGATTGTGGGGCGTGCTGCATTTCCTGCAGCTGCTGGGAATTGCTGATAAGTATCAACCAAGGCAGCTGGAAATGCTCCAAGTGTCGGGCTGTGTCTGTGGAGAGTGAAACACAGTTCACCTTGCAGGCCTGTGACCTTTTGCTTCTGAATTGAAGTCCCAAGTCTTTGTCTCCTTCCAACCCCCAGGTATCTGCAGGTGATGCGCAAGTTACAGAAAACATATCGCATGGAGCCAGCGGGGAGCCAGGGAGTCTGGGGCCTCGATGACTTTCAGTTCCTTCCCTTCATCTGGGGCAGTTCCCAATTAATCGGTAAAGCATTCACCACTTTTATTCTTTTATGGTCACTCCACCCGTTTCTGATAGGGTTGGACCATCACACTCCTACTGTGCTCCAACTCAGGGGATTGGTAACACAGCGTTGCAGCCATGTTACTGAGATAATAATTGAAGGGTCAGGCCTAATGCTCCAGTAGAAATGCTAACACAGCAGCTTGGAGAATTGTAGTTCAATTAATGAAGAAGGGTTTGGAGAGGGGAGGCCTGCAGATGCTGGGAATCCGAGTCAATAGACATGAAGTTGGAAAGGCACAGCAGGTCAGCCAGCATCCGAGAAGCAGGAAAGGCAAATGTTTCAGGTCAAAACGTTGCCTTTCCTGCTCATTGGATGCTGACTGACCTGCTGTGCCTTTTCAGCTTCACCTCTACTGACAATTAATGAATAAATCTAGAATAAAAATCTAGTCTCATTCATCCCAAACCCACCAGATTGCTATGAAAGCAGCTGCCTGCTTCACCACTGCCCTTCAGGTGGGACAATCGACTGCTCCCCCCTGGTCTGGACCACACTTGAGCCCCCACTCTCAGCAACGTAGCCAATTCCTCACTGCTCCCCGAAATGGCCTGGCAGGTCCCTCTGTTTGAATGTAGCTCATCCCCACCTTCTCCAGAGCTATTAGGCCTGGAAAATGTCTTGCCCAGTGATGCTCACATCCAGGGAACTAAGAACTATCTGTTCCAACTGGAATTAGGGAGGAGATATCGAACAGAGCAGATCCACCAGCCTGCCACTGGGGCTAAAAGGGCTCAGTTATGATTTAAAGTGGTTATATGTTTGATCTGTACTCATTTGAATTTGGAAGATGAAGATGGGGAATCGAGTTTGTGTTTAAAATGATTGGGGCAGCTGAAGAGAAGCTGTTACCTTCAGTACAGTGAGTCACAACAAGGGGATATTTTCTGGTCAGCAAGATGTAACCAGTGGAGTTGCCACAGGGATGAGTGCTGGGGTGTCACTGTTTTATCATTTATATAAATGACTTGGTGGGACTGAAGATGTGATCGCTGAACGTTGTGAGGATGCTGAGGTGGGTAGGAATGTAAGTAGCGAAGAGGACAGAAGGAGACAACAAAGACATTTAGATTAAATAGTGGGCAAAGGTGTGGCAAGTGGAGCATAATCTGGGGGTGGGGATGTGGAAATGGTGATATTGAGCATAATTGCAGGAATAACAAAAGGGAAGTCCATTATTTACACAGTGAGAGATGACAGAGCTCTCCCAGAAGGGGAAGCAACTTTTCCAGATTCCAACCCCCCCCAAGTCAAGTGCCCTAGTACGTTTGAATAACTTCACACCTTGTTCTCCTAAACTGCACTGAGCATTGGGGCAGTCAGGAATATAGAGTAGTCAGTTAGCTCGGCCATGACCTCGTTGAACAGCAGAGGAGGTCTGAGGAGCTGAGTGGTCCTTCCCTGCTCCTATTTCATGTTTGTTTGTAAGAGCTAATTGGTGGAACAGATTCAAAGGGCTGAATGGTCTCCTTTTATTTGTGGGAAACATCTTTAATTCTGTGTTTTTCTCCCCAGCTTGTTCTACATTGTATTGGAACATAGGAACAGGAGTAGGCCATTCAGCCCCTCCAACCTGTTCCACCATTCAATGAGATCATGGCTGATCTGTGGTCTAACTCCATCTACATGCCTTTGGCTGGTTTGTGATTCAAAGTGACACCAACAGCGTGGATTCAATCCCCACACCGGCTGAGTTTACCCTCTCCCCTCGCCTGAGGCGAGGTGACCCTCTGGTTAAAGCACCAGTAGAGGCTTCTCTCGACTGAGAAAGCAGCCCTCTGGTTTAGGAGGACTAGATTTGCCTTGTGTCCTCCCATCGCCTCATGTTCAGACTCCCGTTTTGGCGTTCGAACAATCGCTCCGCAAAGGTGGGGTCTGCCGCTTTGTTCACTTCAAAGGTCTGCTTGAATCATCATCTTCTCTCTTTCAGATCATCCCACCCTTACTCCAGCCCATTTTGTGGATGAGAAGGTGGTGAATGAGCACCATAAAGAGTACATGTTTCTGGAATGCGTCAGGTTTATTAATGAGGTGAGAGGAGCTGTATCCCACGGTCAGTGTGACTGAACTGCTGTTTAGGGAGGGGTGCTCTGGGCCAACCAATCCCAGTGTCTGTCTGTAACTACCCCCTCAGAGCCTCAGAAAATCAGCCAAGAGATAATCGCACAACGGACCTCTCCGAGCGCGGGGTTAGTTAAAACTCTGCGTGCTCACAGTGCAACCCAGAAAACCACTCAGACTGAGTGCTAGGACCTGGGGAAACTTGTTGAACGCCTTACTGAAGTCCATATAGATTGCATCTACCGCTCTGCCCTAATCAATCCTCTTTGTTACTTCATCAAAAAAAACTCAAGCAAATTCGTCAGACTTTATTTCCCACGCACAAAGCCATGCTGACTAATCTTAATCAGTCCTTGCCTTTCCAAATACGTGTAAATCCTATCCCTCAGGATTCCCTCCAACAACTTGCCCACCACTGACATCAGGCTCACTGGTCTATAGTTTCCTGGCTTGTCTTTACCGCCCTTCTTAACCAGTGGCACCATGTTAGCCAAACTCCAGTCTTCCAGCACCTCACCTGTGACTATCAATGATACAAATATCTCAGCAAGAGGCCCAGCAATCACTTCTCTAGCTTCCCACAGAGTTCTACGGTACACCTGATCAGATCCTGGGGATTTATCCATCTTTATGCATTTTAAGATGTACAGCACCACTTCCTCTGTAACATGGACATTTTTCAAGATGTCACTATCTATTTCCTCGCATTCTATATCTTCCATATCCTTCCCCACAGTAAACGCTGATGGAAAATACTTGTTTAGTACCTCCCCCATCTCCTGTGGCTCCACACAAAGGCCGCCTTGCTGATCTTTGAGGGGCTATTCTCTCCCTAGATACCCTTTTGTCCTTAATGTGTTTATAGAATCCCTTTGGATTCTCCTTAACCCTATTTGCCAAAGCTATCTCATGTCCCCTTTCTGCCCTCCTGATTTCCCTCTGAAGTATACTCCCACTGCCCATGTATTCCTCTAAGGGCTCGATCTCTCCAGTCTATACCTTACATATGTTTCCTTCTATCATCGTAAGAAATGTCATCTAGTTTTGAAATCCCCTCCCTTAGAGAGAAAAAGCCATTGGTTTTCATCTTATCTATGCCCCTTCTGATTCCACAAACCTCAATAAAGGTCACCCCCTCAACTTCCTACATTCCAGGGAAAAAAAATCCCAGCCTTTCCTTATAACTCAAACCCTCCAGTCCCAGTACCATCATTGTAAATCCTTTCTACATCTTCTCCAATTTAATAACATCTTCCTATAGGAGGGCAGGTGCAGTTTAATTTGGATAAATGTGAGTAATTACACTTTGGTAAGACGAACAAAGACAAGACTTCTACAGTTAATGGTACAGCCCTGGGGAATCTTGTTAAGCAGAGACCTAGGGGTGCAGGTATGTAGTTCCTTGAAAGTGGAGTCACAGCGATAGACAGGATGGTAAAGAACGCATATGGCCTGTTTGCCATCATTGGTCAGAGCATTGAGTATAGGACTGGAGATGTCATGTTGTGCTGTGGGAGGGTCAGCGCTGTGGGAGTGCCATGCTGTGGGAGGGTCAGCGCTGAGGGGGAGCTGCGCTGTGGGAGGGTCAGCGCTGAGGGAGCGCCGTGCTGTGGGAGGGTCTGCGCTGAGGGAGCACGCACTGTGGGAGGGTCAGCGCTGAGAGGGAGCACGCACTGTGGGAGGGTCAGCACTGAGGGAGCCGCACTGTGGGAGGGTCAGCGCTGAGAGAGCCCCGCACTGTGGGAGGGTCAGCACTGAGGGAGCACGCACTGTGGGAGGGTCAGCGCTGAGAGGGAGCCGCACTGTGGGAGGGTCAGCGCTGAGGGAGCCCCGCACTGTGGGAGGGTCAGCGCTGAGAGAACCCCGCACTGTGGGAGGGTCAGCGCTGAGGGGGAGCTGCGCTGTGGGAGGGTCAGCGCTGAGAGAGCCCCGCACTGTGGGAGGGTCAGCGCTGAGGGAGGGTCAGCGCTGAGAGGGAGCCGCACTGTGGGAGGGTCAGCGCTGAGGGAGCCCCGCACTGTGGGAGGGTCAGCGCTGAGAGGGAGCCGCACTGTGGGAGGGTCAGCGCTGAGAGGGAGCCGCACTGTGGGAGGGTTAGCGCTGAGGGAGCACGCACTGTGGGAGGGACAGCGCTGAGAGGGAGCCGCACTGTGGGAGGGTCAGCGCTGAGGGAGCCCCGCACTGTGGGAGGGTCAGCGCTGTGGAACCTGTCAGGTGTTACTTTTCAGAATGAAACTCTAAAATGAACCCTGAGAACACTCTTGGACAAACATAAAGGGCCATTTCAGCATTTTGATAAGTAGAGAAATTCTTGCTTTTATTTTGGACAATATTTAATTATTCCTCAACCAAATGCTCTTAAACCAATTATCTCTTTGTTAAAATGTTTTAGTGGGATCCAGCTGTGCTCAATTTGTCGAATGAGTTTCCTACTTTACCATGGTGACAATATGTCATTGACTAGAAAGCAATTTAAGGTTTCTTTCTGTCTCTCTGTCTCTCTCTGTCTCTCTCTGTCTCTCTCTCTCTGTCTCTCTCTCTCTGTCTCTCTCTCTCTGTCTCTCTCTCTCTGTCTCTCTCTCCTCTCTCTCTCTCTCTCTCTCTCTGTCTGTCTCTCTCTCTCTCTCTCTCTCTCTCTCTGTCTGTCTCTCTGTGTGTGTCTCGAATCTCTCAAAGCTGTGAATCCTTCTGAGCTTGTTGTATCCGCTGTGTTAACTAATCGCAGGCAGGGAATGTACACAGTGAGGGAAGGGGCCTCACACCATCTCTTCCCCTGAACCTCCCACTCTCCTTTTCCCACAAATATTCAGCTCATCTCCAAGCACAAAGGGAGGGAGAAACCAGCTCCCCTTATATTCTTGCTTCGTGTTTAACAGATGCTGGATGATGTAATGAGTTGTTTTGGCTTTGCTGCACAGAAACAGGCCATTCAGCCCAACAGGTCTGTACTAGTACCCTGAATAGATTTCATCTCTCTGCTCTTCATCTGTTACTGTCAGTGTATCCTCCTATTCCTCTCTTCCTTGTGTGTTTATCCAGCTTCCCCTTAAATACATCTAAGCTATTCCCTTCACCCGTTGTGGTGGTGAATATCATATTCTCGCTGCTCTGAGAGCAGAATGTTGCCCTTTTTTTTCAACATTTGAGGGTGAGCAAGTTGGGTGGTAGTTAACATGCTATCTCCACTAGGGGGGTAACCTATCTAATGACCGAACAGTCTGTGTATTTAAAAGCTTATAACAGCCCTTGGTACTGTCAGCCTGAACTGTCCCTGAGTCAGGGAGACCAGCAATGAGTAGCTTATGTCCTCTGTCCTTGTGGGAGTGGGATTGGCAAGGAGAGAGGAGGTTGGGGTGGGGTGGTAGTATCTGTTCCTCCACCTGAGGCTACATTGGGGCAAACCCAGCCCCTATCAAACCTGGTGGGTGGGTTACCTGGGTTACCCAGTCAGGAAACTTGCCATCTGTCTAATGCACCAAGGAGTCAGGTGACTGGGGAGATGGTAAATCCGGTTTCCTGGCTGGCTGTTCATTGACCACTTCAGCCCCTGAGGTACTGGTGAGTTAAGGAAGCCCTCAGAGAGTCAGCATTGAACCGCTGAGGTGGCTGAAAGGGGAAACTGTGGCATGAGTTGGCACTGTAGTGAAGCTTGGGACCCGTCTCCTGTCACCTCCAGCGAGGGGGGGGGTGGGGGGGGTGGAATTGAGCCCTATGTTCCTGTTCTATTGAAATCCTTAACAGAATCATACAGCACCAGGCAGGCCCTTCAACCCATCGAGTCTGTGCTGACCTATTTACTTACCAGCATGTAGCCCAAAGCCTCAAATGTTATGACCTTTCAAGTGCTCCCCCATGTCCTTGTTAAAGGTTGAGAGGTTTCCCAGGCAGTGCGTTGCAGACTCTAAGGTCTCCATTAGGCTGCCTCTTAGCCTCCCCTTTTCTAGAGGAAAGAGCCCAAGCCTGTTCATCCTTTTCTGACAGTCATAAACCTTGTAGTTCTGGTATCATTCTTATAGATCCTTATGTTTGCACCTTCTGTACTGCTTCTATATTCATTTTGTAATTCACTTTGACAGATCGGTGATCAGTGCTCCAGGTATTGCCTAACCCAAGCCTGTGCAGATGTTCACAGAGCCCACTATCTAAAGCACCAAACTGGAAGGTTATTGGGTATAGCAATAATGTTCCAGGAAGTTTCTGTAAGTGGAGGTGGGGTGGAAGGTGAGGCCGGTGTGGGGGAGAGAAAGGAACTGAGTGGTGGGGGTACCCTGAGCCTGGCGCACAAAGAGTTACAGCCTGTATGTGAGTGGGAGGAAGGAGAGGCTGCTCCGATTTCAGTTAAACGGCAGAGGAAGCTTACACAGGAAGAAGGAAGCTCGAGGCCCCTTCGCTGCCAGAGAAATAGTTTAAAAGGGTCAGTTCCCCTGGGGGAGGACAGCAAAGCATGAAAGCAGTCACTGAGTAATTTCCTCCCCAAGATGGCCGCGATGACTCAGATTCCCTGAGGACCACCTCCTCCAGCTGAGATGTTTGCCTGGAACCCAAAATAGCTTCCCTTTGCTTTTTCCAGAAATCCATTTTCTCGTGTGAAGCGCTGAGGAAGAAAATGTATTGCTGCTTGCGAAAGCCTCCCTCCTCATTCTGCATTTTATTTGCTGCTTTGTTCGACAGAAGGTCTGGACTGGAATCTTTTTATAACTCAATCGTCCACTCTCTGCTTCTGTGGCTCCAACCCTCCTTTGTCTTTATTTTGATTCAAAAACGAGATAACGGTCAGATGTTTTACACCTGTTTTTCAATCACCGTGGGACGGGGTCAGGAAAGACAGTGTGCAAAGCAAGATCCCACAAGCATCCCTCCAAACTTGAGCACACCCTTTCGGTTGGTTTGCAGTAGCTGACCAGCTCTGCTGGGTGAAAGGTGCCCACTGTGTTTGATTGGGTGTTTACACTGAATCACAGGGTGGCGTATCAGTGCCAGCCATGATTCGGTTTACTCTAAGTTGGAAGGACCTGAGCCCCGACCTTGGTGACTCTGATTCCAGGCAGACGTGCCCATTGTGGGCAGTGCCACACTGTTGCAGGTGCTTTCGTTCTGAAACCGAGAGTTAAGAAGGCAGAATGAGACCATTCGGCCCACTGTGGCTGTGCCAGCCAGGGAAGAAATATCCAAACTAATCCCACTTCCCAGTTTTTGGTCTGTAGCCCAGTGGATGTTCAGGAGAGACCTTGAACCAATTTGCAACCTTGGGTGGGCACGCAGTAGCTCCTCATCCTTCTGAAACGCCCTGGGCTAGCCTTTATCCAGTATCCAACATCAGAAAGTCAGATTAGCTGATCACTGTTGCATTGCACTTTGTGGGATATTACTGCCTGCTGATTTTCTGCTGCATTACAACTTTCACTGATCTTTTATTCACTGGCTATAAATAAGGTATTAGCATTAAAGGTTCTATACAAATGCAAGTTGTTGTTCTATAATGTAGTGACATAACCCAAGGCACTTCACAGATACATTATCAGACAAGCATTTGGCACTGACCCTCATGAAATCCTTGCACTGAAAACTTTGGACAAGGCAATAGGTTTGCAGGGGTGCCTTAAAGAAGAAAAGGGAGGGTGAGTGGTGTAAGGGGGGAGTTCCTACAAGAGCTCAAGGTCTAGGCATCCGAAGCCAACATTGCCAGTGGTGGAGTGGCACAAATCTGGAACCCCTGAGTGGTTAGATTTGGATTGAGTGCAGACATGACAGAGGAGATTAAAAACAGCAAGGGACAATGAAGGGTTTAAAAACCAAGGGTGTGAATGTCCACAGTGTCCTCTTCCACCTTTGTTTGATCTGACTGTGGTGATGTGTCTGCCTGCAGTCTGTATGCAGTCTCTAGTTCTGAAGCTCATTCCCTTTTGTTCTGCTTTAGCGAGGATGTGTAAATATCAAGGTGGAATAAAGACCAGCCTCTGTTTCTCCAGGAAGTTCCCCTCCCTGACATTAGCTGTTTCTGTCTGGGAGCGGCAGTGATGTGTGCAGAAAGTGGTGAGAGTCATTTCTTTGTCAGCAAATAAAACCATGAGAAAGGCAAGCAGAACCCTTTTGTATCTGCAGAGACAGACCACAAAAACGTGGAAGTGACATGGAGCTCTTACAAACCTTCAATTACCCGGCTGCAGTTTAGGGATAGCCATTGTTTGGCAGCTGAAGAAGGTGCTGGGTTGACCCATTTGAGAACTGGTTAGTGATGTATAATAGGGCCTGGAAACAGCAAAGCTTTCCTGAGCCTGGCAATGGATGGAGTTTTTGAAGCATTCATGGTAATGTTTAGATCACAGATGCACAGCACAGAAACAGACCCTTCCAACCAGATATCCTAACCTAATCTACTTCCATTTGCCAGCACTTGGTCTGTATCCCTCTAAACCCTTCCTATTCATATACATCTGGATGCCTTTTAAATGTTGCAATTGTACCAGCCTCCACCACTTCCCTTGGCAGCTCATGCCATGCACGTACCACCCACTGCGTGAAAAAGTTGACCCTCCGACAGTGCCCACTCCTTCCCTTGTCACTCTAAACCTATACCCTCTAATTCTGGACACCATCACCTTCGACTCCTTTCTTGTATTTATGTTAAGTTGTCCTAGTCCTACTGCACCATAGGGCT
Source organism: Chiloscyllium plagiosum (assembly GCF_004010195.1). NCBI lineage: Eukaryota > Metazoa > Chordata > Chondrichthyes > Orectolobiformes > Hemiscylliidae > Chiloscyllium > Chiloscyllium plagiosum. Next base: position 45,022,190 of record NC_057739.1, read on the forward strand.
ACTCTCTCATGAGAGGCAGAGGGATCACAGAATCCCTACAGTGCAGAAAGAGGCCATTCAGCCCATCAAGTACATACTGACCCTTTGAAGAGGATCCCACCTCCATCCCTGTAACCCAGGATTTGCCATGGCTAACCCACCTAGAACGCATCCTTGGACACTACGGGCAATTTAACATGGCCGATCCTCCCTGACCTGCACACATTTGGACTGTGGGAGGAAACCGGAGCACCCGGAGGAAACCCACGCAGACACGGGGAGAATGTGCAAACTCCACACAGTCAATCGCCCGAGGGTGGAATCGATCCCGGGCCCCTGGCACTGTGGGTAGCAGTGGTGCAGTTTTGGTGGTGGTTTAATCTGAGGGTCACCATATCTCGGGTGAGAAGGAGTGCACTTTACAGTAACCTCAGCTGGTGTGGGAAAAGAATGTGTATCGCTCTGCTTCACAAACCAGCCATCCAGCCAACTGAGCTAGCCAACCCACTTTGTACTTCTATAGCTTCCCCTTAAAAGCATCTTCACAGCCTCTCCCAGTGGGAGTGAGATCCACATTGACCCCTCACTCTGGGCCAAGAGATTGCTCATGAATTTTAAATGGATTCATAAGTGTCTCACATTGAACTTCCAGTTGAAGGTGCACACTCGTAATTCTTTCATTACCTGACAGACGTGGTTTTCTATGTTCTGCCCCCTTCCTGTTTCTGCAGATGAAGACTGGTCCCTTTGCTGAACACTCTAACCAACTGTGGAACATCAGTGCGGTCCCAGCCTGGTCGAAGGTGAACCAGGGACTGATCCGGATGTATAAGGCAGAGGTGAGTGGAAAGTTTTCCTTATTCATTCATGGGCTGTGGGCATCAGTTTATTGTCCATTCCTAATTGCCCAGAGGGCAGTTAAGAGTCACCCACGTTGCTGTGGGTCTGGAGTCATATGTAGGCCAGACCAGGTAATTCAGGCTGATTTTCCTTCCCTGGGAGCCTCCGTGAAGCCAGTGGGGTTTTCCTGATGATCGGCAGTTAGTTTCATGGTCATTGCTAAACTCTTATTTCCAGATTATCATTGACTTCAAACTCTGCTGTCATGGGATTCAAACTCAGGTCCCCAGAACATTCCCTGGGTCTCTGGATTAATAGTCTAACAATGAGTCCAACTATTAGACCATTGCCTACACCCCCCCCCCCCCCCCCCCAATCCCTAACTTAGAGATGTCACCTCTCATCAGTCCCTTCAGACACCCAGTTGGTGAGGGCAGTGCCTGGTGTACATTGAAAGCCATCTGGGTGTCATTGTGTGTTCAGTCCTTTAGGAGAGTCAGTCTGTGGAAGGTACTCTGAGTACTGGTCATAGCAGGTTTAGCTAATACTTGCCCTGGCTGTGTTAATGAGGACACACTGATTACCTTTACTGCTTCCTCTGAGGCTTCTTGCTGTTTTGGAAAGTGACTGGTTTATCAGTTACCGGTTTGGTATGTATAACTAGGTTTTATTAGCATGTGACACCTTCCCCAGTCACGGGAACAGACTGTTGGGGTGCACACAGGAGACTGTTTACCCACTGCTCACGGTGTGTGTGCTCTCAGTGCCTAGAGAACTACACTCAGTGAAAGGCACTGCCTGCCTGCTCATGTAGAGACAGGTACAGATTTGGGACATCTGCCAGCCTGCCTCAGTGAGTGGCATTCTTGCCTCTCAAGTCAGAAATCTCTGGGTTCAAGCCCCGTTTCACACGCTAAGGAAACACGACACTGTCGGAGTGCTGTCTTTCTGATCAGATGGTAAATCAAGGCTCTGGCAATCACTTCATATCAACATTAGAGTGCAGGTGCAGTACGGTGTAGATGAATGTAAGGTGTCCACTTTGGTAGCAAAACCAGGAGGGCAGCTTTTTATCTGAATGGTGATAGATTGGGAAAAGGGGAGGTGCAATAAGAACCTCTCTCGCTCGAGTGCCTGCCCTCTCACTCTCGCTCGCTCGTGCGTGCCTGCACTCTCTGTCTCCCGTTCACGCTCCCTCTCTCTGTCTCTCACTCGCTTGCTCTCGCTCGCAGGTGGGGGCGTGGGTCTAAGTGGGGGCATGGTGATTGGTGCTGAAGTGGGGTTTCAGGGTGTTGCCTGTTCTCTCTGCCCTATCGTGGCCGGGTGGGGGTGGGCTGGGGAACAGAGCGGGCTGCTGGGTGTCCGGGAGAAATGTTGGAGAGGCCAGTCCTGACCTTCCTTTCCAAAACAGGCTGTCTCTGTAAGATGTTGGCTGAGGAGGAAGTGTTGGAGACACAGTTGTGGGCAAGACCTCCTTCCTGAAGCAGAATTCCTCCACCAGAGGAAGCTGAGCTGCAATGTATCTCGAGGCTAAATGCTGTACAAAAGGCAGCCTGTTGCGGAGGCAGGCAGTTGCCTGACAGGCCGGTGTGGTCTCTTCCTTATTGCGCTGTTGCATTCCCACTTTCTTCTGAAATGTCAGCCAAACTTAAAATTACTGGTTTTGAGGCAAGTTTGAGCCTTTCATCTGAGCAGCTTGTTTGCTTCATTTACGAGGATCTGAAATGGCTTTTTAAAAAATTGTAAGTTGCATTGAATTTACAGTACAAACCAGGCCATTTGGCCCAACCATTCTGTGCTGGTTATTTGGCACCATATCTGCCTCCTCTCAGCTCTTTCTCAACTCTATTCCGTAGACTGCGCATTTATTGCTTTCTTCCTCAGGTGTTTGTCCAGATCGCCTTCAAATGTATCTGTAACATTCACCTTGACCACATCCTGAGGGATCAAGTATAACATTCTCCTTATTCACGGGGGAAAGAGCTTTCTCCTGAACTCCTGCTTGCTTTTGTAAGGGATGCATCTTCTCTATGTTTACCCTGTTGAAACATTTCAGAAACATAACGATCACCATCAGGGTCAGCCCCATGGTATAACCATCAGGGTCAGCCCCATGGTATAACCATCAGGGTCAGCCCCATGGTATAACCATCAGGGTCAGCCCCATGGTATAACCATCAGGGTCAGCCCCATGGTATAACCATCAGGGTCAGCCCCATGGTATAACCATCAGGGTCAGCCCCATGGTATAACCATCAGGGTCAGCCCCATGGTATAACCATCAGGGTCAGCCCCATGGTATAACCATCAGGGTCAGCCCCATGGTATAACCATCAGGGTCAGCCCCATGGTATAACCATCAGGGTCAGCCCCATGGTATAACCATCAGGGTCAGCCCCATGGTATAACCATCAGGGTCAGCCCCATGGTATAACCATCAGGGTCAGCCCCATGGTATCACCATCAGGGTCAGCCCCATGGTATAACCATCAGGGTCAGCCCCATGGTATAACCATCAGGGTCAGCCCCATGGTATAACCATCAGGGTCAGCCCCATGGTATAACCATCAGGGTCAGCCCCATGGTATAACCATCAGGGTCAGCCCCATGGTATAACCATCAGGGTCAGCCCTGTGTTATTAACCATCACCATCAGGGTCAGCCC
>NC_057739.1:45029592-45058633 GCF_004010195.1 Chiloscyllium plagiosum
CCGTCGTCGCCCGCTGCCCCTCCTCGCCCGCTGCCCCTCCTCGCCCGCTGCCCCTCCTCGCCCTCCCCCTCCTCGCCCTTCTTTAGGAAGGGCTCATGCCCGAAAAGTCGATTCTCCTGCTCCTTGGATGCTGCCTGACCTGCTGCGCTTTTCCAGCAACACATTGTCAGGACAGGATCTTTCCCCCTGGACGTGGGGGTTTATGGGTCACCCCTGCATTCCCTGGGCCATTTGATGACCTGACGGACAGCCAGCTGATTTGATGCTGAGCGGGAATGAAACCTGGACCATTTACCCACAGGATTCAGATTTTCATCCACATTCCATAGTCCTTCCATTCGTAACTATGGGCTGTGGGTATTAGTGGCAAAGCCATTGAGCTGAGTGTCTTGCTTTAGCCATGCCAGAGGGCAGTTCAGGGTCACTCACATCGCTGTAGTCTCCTGTAGGCCCCTCCAGCTGAGGGTGGCAGAGTCCTTCCCTAAAGGGCATTAGCCTGCCACGGGGGATTTTAACGACAATCTGACAGTTTTACCATCACCATTGCTGAGAGTAGCTTTCAATTCCAGATCTTAGGAATTGAATTTCAATTCCACTGGTTAACACTTGAACCCCAATGCATTAGTCTCAGCCTCTGGATTGCCTGAGGCATTACCACCCTGCTCCTGTCACCGCGCATTGAATGGTATAGAGGGAGCTTCACTCTGTATCTAACCCCATGCTGACCCTGTCTTGGCAATGTTTGATGCGGGCACAGTGCAGAGGAAGCTTTACTCTGTATCCAACCCTGTACTGTCCCTGTCCCCCATCAAACACTCCCAGAACAATGTAGAGGGAGCATTATTTCCAGTTTAAAAGAGGAAGATTTACTGTATCTAACCCTGTGCTTTCCCTGTCCTTGGTACTGTCATTATGTTCGTAATGTTGTAGAGTCATAGAGAAATACAGCATAGAAACCGACCCTTTGGTCCAACTTATCCATGCTGACCAGATATTCTAAATTAATCTAGTCCCATTTACCATTTGGCCCATATCCCTCCAAACCCTTCCTATTCATAACCCCACCCAGATGCCTTTTACGTGTTGTAATTGTACCAGCCTCAACCACTTCCTCTGGCAGCTCATTCCATGTGCAAAAAAAAGGTTTAAAAAGTCATTCCCTGGTTGAGAGTTTTGTTGGGAAGACCAGCATCTCCCCCCTCACACCCCATTCATTTCTGACCCAGGGGTTTCCAGATACCTGTCACTTCTACTCTGAACAGTGTGTTCAGCTACATCACGGTGAAAAAGGAGTCAACCACATATCTGTGGCTCTGGACTCCTCCGTAGGCCAGACTGGTTCAGGATGGCAGGTTTAAAGAGCATTAGTGAACCAGAAGGCATTTTCTGATCATTATTGAATAAACAGCTAAAATAAATAGAATTTGAATTTCCCAGCAGCTGTGGTGGGATTTGAACTTGTCCCTGAATCATCAGTCCAGACTGCAGGATCGCTACTCCAGGAACACCGCAACCATGACTCCTCAGCTCTAGTGAAATGAACTAGTATGTTTTGTTGAACATAGCTTATCCTTCCTGTTTCTTCAGATAGCTCTCTGTGCTTTCAGTTCTGAGTGGCATTACTTTAAAAGACTGCTTCATTGTTAGTCCCCTCCTAACTCTGTGTCTGTGTCTGTGTCTGTGTCTGTGTGTGTGCGCGCACGCGCGCCCGTACCCCAGTGAGAGTCAGTGTGTGCGAGAGAGAGAGAGCCCATACCCCAGAGTGTGTGTGAGTGCGCATGAGTGTACATCTGTGTGTGTGTTTGAGAGAGAGCCCATACCCCAGCAAGAGTGAGTGAGTGTGGGTGTGGGGGGGGCTGAATTAGCCACTGACCTGCTGAAAGTTTCTGACAGATCTCTCCACAACATTCCCAGCTTTCCAACTGTCTCCTTATCCAGATGCTGCCAGATCTGCTGAGGTTCTGCAGCAATTTCTGTTTTTGTAACATAGTGGAAGAGGACAGGTAGAGACATCAGGGTGCAGCACTGTGAAATATTAGAAGAAATTAACCTGGAGTGGGAGAGAGGAGGTGATAACAGCTTTAGCAGCCTTAAATCTGCAGGCTGTGTACATATCCAAATCCATGCGAGGCATATCTCCGGCTATTGAGGGAGGCAAGGGAGGAGATATAATAGCTGAAAATGTGTTGCTGGAAAAGCGCAGCAGGTCAGGCAGCATCCAAGGAGCAGGAGAATCGACGTTTCGGGCATGGGCCCTTCTTCCTGAAGAAGGGCTCATGCTCGAAACGTCGATTCTCCTGTTTCTTGGATGCTGCCTGACCTGCTGCGCTTTTCCAGCAACACATTTTCAGCTCTGATCTCCAGCATCTGCAGACCTCACTTTCTCCAAGGAGATATAAACAATACAATTCAATACAGTACAGGAACAGGCTATTCGGCCCATCAAGCCTGCGCCAATTCTAATCCTTATTTCGACTTGCTACTTACTACCCACGTGCAGTTTCTGTTCGTAGTTCACCTCCCATTCACGCGTCTATCAAGATATCATAGTCTTAAACGTTGCTAACGTGTCTGCTTCCACCACCTCCACTGGCAGTACGTTCCAGGCACCCGTTGTCCTCAGTCTGAAACATTTTCCCCGCACATCTCCCCTAAACCCTCCTCCCCCCCCGCCCCCCCCCGCTTTGAACCTGTACCCTCTTGTAGTCAACCTTTCCACCCTGGGAAAAAGCCTCTGACTATCCACCCTGTCTATGCCTCTTATAATTTTGTAGCTCTCTATCAGGTCGCCCCTCAGCCTCTGTCTTTCCAGCGAAAGCAATCTGAGTTTATCCAACCTCTCCTCATAACTAAAACCCTCCGGACCAGGTAACATCCTGGTAAACCTTCTCTGCGCCCTTCCCTTGTGGGTGGCACGGTGGTTAGCACTGCTGCCTCACAGCGCCAGAGACCCGGGTTCAATTCCCGACTCAGGCGACTGACTGTGTGAAGTTTGCACATTCTCCACGTGTCTGCGTGGGTTTCCTCCGGGTGCTCCGGTTTCCTCCCACAGTCCAAAGATGTGCGGGTCAGGTGAATTGGCCATGCTAAATTGCCCACAGGGGTTAGGTTAAAGGGGTATGGGTGGGTTGCGCTTCGGCGGGTCGGTGTGGACTTGTTGGGCCGAAGGGCCTGTTTCCACACTGTAAGTAATCTAATCTAATCAAAGTATTGACATCCTTCTGGTAGTTTGGCAACCAGAAACGCACGCACTGTTTCAAATGTGCACTAACTAAAGTTTTATATGGCTGTACAGATATGAGGGCCCTGGCAGAAATCTTCAAATCCTCTGTAATCAGAGGTAAGACACCAGATGGGAGGATTGCTAATATTGTCCCATCATTTAAAAACAAAGGGAGAAAGGCATAGACTGGAAATTATTAGTCATTATTATATGGAAAGATTATGTTTAACAAAGTTGAATTTTTTGAGGGGGTAACCAGGAGTGTTGATGAGGGCAAGGTATTTGATGTGGTTTACATGGACTTTAACAAGGCTTTTGATCAGGTCCCTCATGGTGGGCTGGTCAAGAAAGTAAGAAGCCATGGGTTCTGAGGTAAAGTGACACATTGGATACAGACTTGGCTGAGAGGCAGGAGGTAGAGGGTGATGCTGGAGGGGTGTTTCTGTGACTGGAAGTGGGTTCCTCAGGCTCTGGTGCAGTTATGGTCTACATTAACAACTTGAAATTAATGTAGGGGGGCATGTTTGAGAAATTTGCAGCTGACAAAAATTGGATGATGGTACATAGTGAAGAGAATAGTTGTGAGCCTCAGGAGAATGTCAGCAGATTGAACATTTGCTCCTGCTCTGTCACCTAACCAGTCTTGAAACGTGAGATAATACACTTAGTCATACAGTCCTACAGCACGGAGAGAGGCCTTTTGGCCCAGACTGGTCCATGCTGACCAAGATGTCCATCCACACTAACCCCATTTCCCTGCACTTGGCCCATATCCTTCTAACCCTTTCCTATCCATGTATTTGTCCAAATGCCTTTTAAATGTTGTTAATGTACCCACCTCAACCACTTCCACAGGCAGCTCATTCCATATGCGTACCACCCTCTGTGTAAAAAGGTTTCCCCTCAGATTTCCTTCAATACTTTCCCCTCTAACCTTAAACTGATGCCCTCTAGTTCTCGATTTCCCCAACCCTGGGAAAAAGACTGAGTGCATTCACCCTAGCGCTTTTCCAGCAACACATTTTCAGCTCTGATCTCCAGCATCTGCAGCCCTCACTTTCTCCCCATATCCTTCTAACCCTTTCCTATCCATGTATTTGTCCAAATGCCTTTTAGTTGTTGTTAATGTACCCACCTCAACCACTTCCGCTGGCAGCTCATTCCATATGCCTACAACCCTCTGTGTAAAAAGGTTTCCCCTCAGATTTCCTTCAATACTTTCCCCTCTAACCTTAAACTGATGCCCTCTAGTTCTCGATTTCCCCAACCCTGGGAAAAAGACTGAGTGCATTCACCCTATCCATGCCTCTCTTGATCTTCTACACCTCTACAAGGTCCTACGCTCTAAAGAAAACGTCCTAGCTTGTCCAACCTCTCCCGATAGCTCAGACGATTGAGTCCAGGCAACATGCTTGTAAATTTCTTCTGCACTCTTTCCAGTTTAATAACATCCTTCCTATAACAAGGTGACCAAAACTGAACACAACACTCCAACTGCGGCCTCACCAACGTCCTGTACAACTGCACCGTAACTTCCCAACTTCTATATTCCATGCTGTGACTGATGAAGGCCAGTGTGCCAAAAACTGCCTTCACTGCCCTAGGTGAAATTGAGGACTGCAGACGCTGACGATTAGAGTTGAGAGTGTGGTGCTGGAAAAGCACAGCCAGTCAGGCATCATCTGAGGAACAGGAGAATTGATGTTTTGGGCAAAAGCCCTTCATCAGGAATCCCTGCCCTGTCTACTGTGGCTCCACTGTCAGAGAACTGTGCACCTGTGCCACAGGGGGACCTTGGAGTTCTACACTCCTTAAGGCCCTGCCATTCACCATGAAACTCTTACCTTGATGTGACTTTCCAAAATGCAAGACCTCACACTTATCTACATTAAACTCCATTTGCCATTTCTCAGCCCACTTCCCCAGCTGATCAAGATCCTGCTGCAAATTCTGATAACCTTCCTTGCTGTTTAAGATGCCACCTATTTTAGTGTCATCAGCAAACCAACTAATCATGTTGTGTACATTCTCATCCAAGTCATTGATAGCGAATACAAACAGCAATGGGCCTGGCATTGAGCCCTGAGGCACTCCATTTAGGGAGGGTTAACAATGTGAGGGATTACACTGTGAATGTTAGGAGTCAGGAAAGTGCTGAAGGTCAGAGGGAGCATACCCACAGATCCCTAAAGGTACAGGACAGGTAGATAACATGATTAAGAAGGCATATGGGATATCTTGCTTTATTAGCTGGGGCACAAAATACAAGAGCAGGGAGATTATGTTGGAACTGTATAAAACACTGGTTAGACCACAACTGGAATACTGTGTGCAGTTCTGGAAGGACGGGTTTGAAGTAGAGAGGGTGCAGAGGAGATTTACCAGTATATTGACTGGTGGGTCTGAACTCTAAAGTAAATTTGGATAGACTGGGGCTGTTTTCCATAGGGCAGTGAAGGATGTGAGGGACCTGATAGAGAGGGATAATAAGGGGACTTAATAGGGTGAATAACAAGACAGTTTTTCAATGAGGGGAGGGGTCAATAATCAGAGAGCATTGATTTAAGGTAGAAGGCTGAAAGTTGGTCAGAAACATTCTCACTCAGAGGGCAGTGGGAATCTGGAACTCACTGCCTGAAAGGATGGGAGAGTCTGAAACTCTGGTAATGTGGAAGCAGTATTTAGGTCATCACTTACTTTGCCCTATCCTCGAGGACTGTGGGCAAAAACCTGGAAAATGGGATTACTACAGTCAGATCTTTGTTGACTGATGCTGACATGATTGGCCAGTTGGCTTTTTCAGTGCTGTAAATATCCGGAATGTAGGAAGTGTGCTTAGCTGCAGGCAACACTCTCACAACTTTGGTTCATTTTTTTTCCCCTCAGGTTCAGTCTGGGCCTCTTTTGCCACAGTGTCCTCTAGTCACTGCTGCGCCCAGTGGAGGGAGGCGCTTTTCCTGCTTTCCATGGTATTCCTGGTTCACAAAGTGGAACTGCAGGCAGTATAGTTTGAGGCAGCAATGTTCATCCTGCTGCTTGGACCCACTCCCCAAAAGCACAGCGAAAAAATGTCTGGGTATAGTCTCTGAGGAGTGGGCGCAGTCACCCTGTCTGCTGCTCCTTAATGATTCCTTGTGTCGCTTCAGGCCTGTCTGTGTAACTGTTTTCCTGCTGCTTGATGCAGTTGCTTCTGAAGCAAATATCTATCTCCTGTCTCAGGACCCCTTATAGTGCAGTGGTAGTATCCTTATCACTGAGCCAGGAGGTCTGGGTTCATTTCCCACCTGCTGCAGAGGTGTGTAATAATATCTCTGTCTCCTGTCTTATTCACCTTCAGTTGTCTTTATCAAATGGAAAAGACACACTTGTATTCTTCTAACACCTTTCACATCCTCCGGCCATCCCAAACTGCCTGACAGTTTGGTTCCCGTTGTAATTGTACCAGGCACAGCCACGATTGGTTCAGTATTGCAAACTGGAAAGGTTGTAGGAACCTGAGGAGGAATAACATGTGGAAGGGAAGGGAAGATGAGCTGAAAACGAGATGGTCCATTCTCACTTGACTTCCTCATGGCCTTTGAGGAGGGAAATCTGCCATCTTTACCTGGTCCGGCCCACATGTGACTCCAGGCTCTCAGCAGTGTGGCTGGCTCTTAGCTGCCCTCTGAAATGGCCCGGGCAGGATGCCCAAGACCTGGGGAGCAGGTGCAGAAGAGACGGCACCAGGGATGGATTGTGTGAAGAAAAGCTGAGGACGTTACTCCAAGAACAAACGTCAAGTCTCGTCTACATTGGGGAAACAAAGTGTAGACTGGGTGACCGCTTTGCAGGGCACCTACCTTCTGTCTGTAAAAAGGACCCTGAGCTTCCAGTTACCTGCCACTTTAATACCCCACCCTGTTCCCTGTCCAGCCTCTCTGTCTCGGGCTAGCTGCAGTGCTCCAGTGAAACTCAGCACAAGCTGGGAGAACAGTGCCTCATTGTCCACTTGCAGCCTTCTGTACTCCGTATCAAACTCAGTCATTTTACAGCCTGGCACCCACCTCCCATGTCCTTACCCCAACCCCACACACCCCGGCCTTGTCATCATACTGACTGCTACCGTTACCAACCCATTGTCAGCCATTAATGGTCCCCATTAGAAACTACTTATTCTCCCAGGCTGACATTTACCCACTCGTTTTATCTGCCCGACTGTTTTTCTGTTTCCCTGGGCTCTATCCCAATCTATCGTTCACTCCTCTTCACACCCCCACCCCATTCTCTGCATCAGTATCATCCATTTCCTCGCTACCATCTGCTCTGAGGAAGGGTCACTGGACCCGAAACATTAACTCTGATTTCTCTCCACCAATGCTGCCAGACCTGCTGAGCTTTTCCAGCGGTTTTTGTTTTTGTTTCCAGCATCTGTGGTTATAGTCATAGAGATGTACAGCATTGAAACAGACCCTTCGCTCCAACTTGTCCATGCCGACCAGATATCCCAACCCAATCTAGTCCCACCTGCCAGCACCCGGCCCATACCCCTCCAAACTCTTCCTATTCATATACTCATCCAAATGCCTCTTAAATGTTGCAATTGTACCGGCCTCCACCACTTCCACTGGCAGCTCATTCCATACCCATACCACCCTCTGTGTGAAAGAGTTGCCCCTTGGGTCTCTCTTATATCTTTCCCCTCTCACCCTAAACCTATGCCCTCTAGTTCTGGATTCCCCCACCCCAGGCAAAAGACTTTGCCAATTTACTCTATCCATGCCCCTCATATAAGGTCGCCCCTCAGCCTCCAGAGAAAACAGCCCCAGCCTATTCAGCCTCTCCCTATAGCTCAAATCCTCCAAACCTGGCAACATCTTTGTAAATCTTTTCTGAAGCCTTTCAAGTTTCACAACATTTTTCTGATAGGAAGGAGACCAGAATTGCACACAATATTCCAATAGTGGCCTCACATTTATCTGAATTAAACTCCATCTGCCACTTCTCAGCCCATTGGCCCATCTGGTCCAGATCCTGCTGTAATCTGAGGTAACCCTCTTCACTGTCCACTACACCTCCAATTATGGTGTCATTTGCAAACTTACTAACTGTACCTCTTATGCTCACATCCAAATCATTTATGTAAATGACAAAAAGTAGAGGACCCAGCACCGATCCTTGTGGCACTCCACTGGTCACAGGCCTCCCTTCACCTTTGAGCCAGTTCTGTATCCACATGGCTAGTCCTCCCTGTACTCTGTGAGATCTAACTTTGCTTCTTTGGGTTTTGTTTTTGTTAAGATAGAGCAGGGTTCAAAATCATGAACTGTTTCAGTAGTGAATGAAGAGCAACCATTGGCAATGCTGGGGCAGTCAGTAACTAGGAGACTCGGATTGAGGTGACTGACACTAAACCCAAACATAACTTGCTGACTTGTTTCCATGCAGCCATGTGATTTAATTTCAGAATGTGTTCCCTGAAAAGGTGGGAGGCATTGCAGGGTTATGTGGGGAGGTGGAGGGCGCAGTGTCGCAGTCATTGGATTAGTAATCCAGAGACTAATGTTCAGGGGATGTGGGTTCCAATTCTACCATGGCAGATGAAATCAATTAATAATTCTGGAATTCAAAAGTGGTCTAACAGCAACCAGGGAATTGTTGTTAACTGGTTTGTAAACCCACCTGGTTAGCAAGAGTCCTCTGGTAAAGAACTCTGTATCCTTACCTGCTGTAACTGCTGTATGTGAGACCAGAGCCACAGCAATGTGGCTGCCTCTTTAACTCCCCTCTGAAATGACCAAGCAACCTGCTCAGTTTAAGGGCAGTTAGGGATGGACGATAAATGCAGGCCTTGTCAGCGACCGTCACATCCGGGAAAGATGACATTTTTAAAAAGTTCTAAGATTCCTGGATTCTGATGCATTGTGGAGGAAGCGTGTATCAGAGTAGTCAGGAGGAGACACAACCTGTTAATTCTTCCGGGCTATCTTCGATGACTGAGAAATGAAGGCTGACTTCTGTGTTGATGTAGCACCTATTAACAAAGGGGCTTCAGAGGAGCGATTATCGAACACAAGGCAATTGGATTTGAGGAGTGTCTTCAAGGAGCAGAGGAGAAGTTTAATGGAGGGAATTCCAGAGGTCAGGAGCCAGACAGCTGAAGGACTGGCTTCCAGCGGAGGGATGCAAGAATGGAGCAGGGCAGATCCTGGGGAGTGATGGAGGGCTGGAGGAGGCAGGTTATGTTGCAGCTGTATAGGGTGCTGGCTGAGGCCACACCTGGAGTACTGTGTACAGTTCTGGTCTCCTTACTTGGGGAAAAAATGGACTGGCACTAGAGGGGGCACAGAGGAGGTTCACCAGGTTGATTCTGGAGTTGAGGGCGGTTGGCTTGTAAGGGACTATACTCATTGGAATTTAGAAAAATGAGGGTGGGGGGTGTGATCTTTATAGAAAGATAAAATGATGAAGGGACTAGGTGAGAGAGAAGCAGGGAGGTTGTTCCCACTGGTGGGTGAAACTAGATCTAGAGGGCACAGCCTCAAAATAAGGGGGAGCAGATTTAGCACTTTGTCAAGGAGGAACGTCTTCACTCAAAGGGTTGTTAATCTGGAATTCCCTGCCCAGTGAATTAGCTGAAGCTCCTTCATTGAATGTTTTTAAGGCAAAGACCGAGTTTGGAACAATGAAGGAGCTAAGGGTTATGGTGGGAGGGCGGGTATGTGGAGCTGAGGCCATGAAGTGATCTTATTGAATGACAGAGCAGGCTCGAGGGGTCAGACGGCCTACTCCTGCTCCTAGCTCTTATGTTTTTAATCCGTGAGGTTAAATGCAGGAGAACTTGCCTCGATCTGTCTTCCCCTGGCCCTAACGAGTCTCTTTTTCTTTGCAGTGCCTTGAGAAGTTCCCAGTCATCCAACACTTCAAATTTGGCAGCTTGCTCACCATCAACCCAGTGGGATCCTGAGCTGAACGACGCAGTGGGCACCAGAAACGTGGGCACCCAGGAACCAATATCTCTTCCCCCCCCCCCCCCCCCCCCCCCACCCCAACCATATCAGCTACAAACAAACAAAGTTCCACCAAAAAAAAACCCATGACTACTTTATTTTTCCCGTTTAATAAGATTTATTTTCTCTCTTGGTTTTGTTTCAAGTTTGGACATGACATATCTGTGGAGTGAAATGGCATGGAGTTGTAGTTGGGAGGGCGTGGCTTGCACTTCCTGGGTGCAAATGGGCATCGGGTGAATCAGCTGTTGGCTGCTAGGGTTCCCTTTCTCCGCTCTCCGACACAGATCTGCCTCTCGGTCATGACGATAGAAGCCAACCTGATGCGTGCTTTTCGATCCCGGGTATTGCCTGATCAGTGACCTGTGAGGGAGCTTCCTCTGTAGTTGCTGTGAAGTTGCCACCATGCTTTTCTGCATCTTGTGGTCTGTCCCCTTTCGATTCAGCCAGAGCTCTCAATATTTCCCCCCCCCCAACTCCTGCAAGTTGATTTAAAAATAGCTGCTTCCCCAAATCAACCGCCCCCCCATCCAGTTTACGTTTAGATTAAAAATAAAACAAAAAAATTGGTTAGAGCTTGAGTCGTGACTGACCATAAAACAATCTGAAAACAACTCCACCATTGGAATATCCCTTCAGCAGAGCTGAGTCAAAAATCCTAAAGAAACGTTTAACAAAATAGTATTAAAATCTAGAGATTGTGTCTTCGATCCATTGTAAGAGAACTTGGGCAATTTAAATCCACCAGGTGACATTTTAATTTTGAAGGAATCATTTTGGATATTTGCCTTTCGTAGATCGCTTCCAGGGTCTGAGGTTGTTCTTTCCCCAGTGCTGCAGCCCTGAGTCACAGACAATTGATGCTTTTAATAAAATAATTCACTGTATTAAAAGTAGAGGTTTCTTTTTAACACGAAGTGGGGCAGTTCTTTGAAGCAAGAAGATATTTAGCCTCCCCGCCCCCACCACCTATCCTCCGCTGCGTAACCACTAGATCACTTCTGTGGATTTTAAGTGTTGGGTTTTAAATAAGGGAACCATTGCTCGGACTGACAATCTCTTGAATGCGTTGGGTTTATTCATAGTCTGCCATTCCTCCTTGAGCTGTAAATGGAATTCTTGATGACAGAGTATTAGGCAATGCAGTATTTAAAGGATTTTGAGAATCTTGGCCCTTTTACAGTGTGTTTGCGTGTGTCTCAACCCAGGAACATCCAGAGGGCTCTGTCTGGAATATTTATCAATGAACCCACTCCTGTGATGTTATAGCATCTAATTAAAGGAAACGCATTAAAGGGACTGTGGTTTCTCCAAAAACAAACTGTTTGGGGAACATTTCTTTCTGCATGTCTCCGCCATGTTGCCAATTTTGCGCTTGACAAATTGCTCAGCTGGTTTCAGTTCAATCAGGCTCAAGCCTGAGGCAGAGTGACAGTGAGGGTCAGTGCAGCTTCACTCTTCAGGCAGTGGATCTGGGCTAACATTGAGGTGACACCCATTATATTGTACAGTGTGGGACGAATGGGTAGCTGGTCCATTTACTAAAGTTTCAAAGACGAGTCAAAGAACTGGTTAGGGATAGTCAACATGTCTTTGTGCCTGGGAAATCATCTCTCACTAACTTGGTTGAGTTTTTTGAAGAAGTAACAAAGACGATTGATGAGGGCAGAGCAGTAGATGTGATCTATATGGACTTCAGTAAGGCGTTTGACAAGATTCCCCATGGGAGACTGGTTAGCAAGGTTAGATCTCATGGAATACAAGGATAACTAGCCAGTTGGATACAGAACTGGGCTTATGCCCGAAACGTCGATTCTCCTGTTCCCTGGATGCTGCCTGACCTGCTGCGCTGTTCCAGCAACACATTTTCAGCTCTGATCTCCAGCATCTGCAGACCTCACTTTCTCCTCGAGGATACAGAACTGGCTCAAAGGTAGAAGACAGAGGGTGGTGGTGGAGGGTTGTTTTTCAGACTGGAGGCCTGTGACCAGTGGAGTGCCACAGGATCGGTGCTGGGTCCTCTACTTTTTGTCATTTACATAAATGATTTGGATGTGAGCATAAGAGGTACAGTTAGTAAGTTTGCAAATGACACCAAAATTGGAGGTGTAGTGGACAGCAAAGAGGGTTACCTCAGATTACAACAGGATCTGGACCAGATGGGCCAATGGGCTGAGAGGTGGTAGATGGAGTTTAATTCGGATAAATGCGAGGTGCTGCATTTTGGGAAAGCAAATCTTAGCAGGTCTTATCCACTTAATGGTAAGGTCCGAGGGAGTGTTGTTGAACACCGAGACCTTGGAGTGCAGGTTCATAGCTCCTTGAAAGTGGAGTCACAGGTAGATAGAATAGTGAAGGCAGCGTTTGGTATGCTTTCCTTTATTGGTCAGAGTATTGAGAATAGGAGTTGTGGTTGTACAGGACATCAGTTAGAGTCGAAGAGTGTGGTGCTGGAAAATTACAGCCGGTCAGGGAGCATCTGAGGAGCAGGAGAATCGACGTTTCAGCATAAGCCTTTCATCCTTTCTCCCAGGACAAAGGTGAGGCCACTTATGGAATACTGCATGCAATACTGATTTCCCTCCTATCAGAAGGATGTGGTGTAACCTCCTCCAGCTCCTACATCCCTCTCTATCTCTGTCCCCTCCTCCAGCCCCTAAACCTCTCCCTATCTCTGTGAGGGAGGGCGGAGTGAGTCTGTGAGGTGGGGGAGGTTATACAGCTCTCTGTTACAGACTGGAACTGCTGCTTGGCTTTACCTGCAGTAACTCTGCACGCGGCATTCCTGTAACCCTGCAGTGTTGCAGTAACTCTGCACGGGGCGTTTTTTGAAGAATTAACAAAGAGGATTGATTGAGGACAGAGTGGTAGATGTGATCTATATGGACTTCAGTAAGGCGTTCAACAAGGTTACCCATGGGAGACTGGTTAACAAGGTTAGATCACATGGAATACAGAGAGAACTAGCCATTTGGACACAGAACTGGCTCAAAGGTAAAAGATAGATGGTGGTGGTGGAGGGTTGTTTTTCAGACTGGAGGCCTGTGACCAGTGGAGTGCCACAAAGATCAGTGCTGGGTCCTCTATATTTTGTCATTTACATAAATGGTTTGGATGTGAGCATAAGAGGTACAATTAGTAAGTTTGCAGCTAACACCAAAATTGGAGGTGTAGTGGACAGTGAAGAGGGTTACCTCAGATTACAACAGGATCTGGACCAGATGGGCCAGTGGGCTGAGAAGTGGCAGATGGAGTTTAATTCAGATAAATGCAAGGTGCTGCATTTTGGGAAAGCAAATCTTAGCAGGACTTATACACTTAATGGTAAGGTCCTAGGGAGTGTTGCTTGGAGGATTTGAGCTACAGGGAGAGGCCAAACAGGCTGGGGCTGTTTTCCCTGGAGCGTCGGAGGCTGAGGTGTGACCTTATAGTGGTTTATAAAATCATGAAGGGCATGGATAGGATAAATAGACAAAGTCTTTTCCCTGGGGTTGGGGAATCCAGAACTAGCGGGCATAGGTTTAGGGTGAGAGGGAAAAGATATAAGAGAGACTTGAGGGGCAACTTTTTCACACACAGGGTGGTACGTATTTGAAATGAGCTGCCAGAGGATGTGGTGGAGGCTGGTACAATTGAAACATTTAAAAAGCATTTGGATGGGTATATGAATAGGAAGGATTTGGAGGGATATGGGCCAGGTGCTGGCAGGTGGGACTAGACTGGGTTGGGATATCCTGAAGAAGGGCTTATGCCCAAAACGTCGATTCTCCTGTTCCCTGGATGCTGCCTAACCTGCTGCGCTTTTCCAGCAACACATTTCCAGCTCTGATCTCCAGCATCTGCAGACCTCACTTTCTCCTCTGGGATATCTGGTCGGCATGGACGGGTTAGACCGAAGGGTCTGTTTCCATGCTGCACATCTCTATGACTCTATGCAGTAACTCTGTATGGAGTATTTCTGTAATGCTGCACATGGCTGTTAAATGCTGTAATTGTACCAGCCTCCACCCCTTCCCCTGGCAGATCATTCCATACACACAACACCCTCTGCATGCAGTGGCCGCTTAGGTCTCTTTTATATCTTTCCCCTCTCACCCTAAACTGACGCCCTCTAGTTCTGGACTCCCCCACCACAGAGAAAAGACCTTGTCTATTTACCCTATCCATGTCCGTCATGATTTTATAAACTTCTATAAGGTCATCCCTCAGCCTCCGACACTCCCGGGAAACTAGTTTGTGAAAAGTAGCTGTAGAATGGATGGGTTTGTGTGTGTATATGTCCAGGTTTATAAAATCATGAGGGGCTTGGATAGGATAAATAGACAAAGTCTTTTCCCTGGGGTGGGGGAGTCCAGAACTAGAGGGGCATAGGTTTAGGGTGAGAGGGGAAAGATATAAAAGAGACCTAAGGGGCAACTTTTTCACACAGAGTGTGGTACGTGTATGGAATGAGCTGCCAGAGGAAGTGATGGAGGCTGGTACAATTGAAACATTTCGGAGGCATCTGGATGGGTATATGAATAGGAAGAGTTTAGAGGGATATGGGCCAAGTGCTGGCAAATGGGACTAGTTTAATTTGGTATTTCTGGTTGGCATGGATGAGTTGGACATAGGGTCAGTATAACTCTGAAAGTTAGCACTGTGTTCCTTTGAGAAAAACATAAAGGGAAACTTGACAGAAAATTTCAAAATCAGGAGAGGTCTGGACAGAGTCGGTACAGTGATCCTGTTCCTGCTCAGTAAAGGATCAAGAAGCAGAGGGCACCGATTTAAAGTAATTTGCAAAAAGACGCAATTGCCAAGTGTGTGAGGCCTTTTTCACACAGAGCGTGGTTAGGCTGTGAAATGCATTACCTGCAAGTGCGAAGAAGACAGGTTCAACTGAGGGAAAAACGCAACGGACTGCTGGAATTGCTGGCAAAGCTGAGCAGGCCTGGCAGCATCTGTGGAGAGAAATCCACAGTTAACATTTCAGGTCCAGTCATCCTCCGAATGGGGACATTAGATGATTATTTGAACAGAGACATGTACGGTTACAGTGAAAAAGCAACAGATTGGCACCAAGTCATAAAGCCCGTTTGGGATGGGATGAATCCCCTCTGGTGATCTTGGATCTGTCTCCGAGTTGAGACAAGGCAGCAGATGATGATCTCCGATTTAGGAAGTACATTCCAACATGGAGTGAAGTGAGGAAAAGGGGGAAGTACGACGGAGGACAGGATGTTTGATGTGGATATGACTGTTCTTCAAGGGCATGGACCCTTGTTAAAGAGGCAGGTTTGAACTGGTATCCTAACAGGTGAAAGAGACATGGAGAGGTTTAGGGAGGGAGTCTCAGAACTTAGAGCTCAAATACCTGAAGGCATGGCTGGTGAAAGCTGGGGGCCTCAGAAATCTGGAAATATTTGGAAACAAGGATGGACATGTTAAAGTCAAGGTGCTGCAGTACCTAGAGCCAGTGTAGCTGAGGGGATTTTGAAGGGTGGTGGTGGTGGTGAACGGGACTTGGTGCAAGTCCTGGTACAAACAACAGAGCTTTGGGTGAGCTGAGGTTTTCGGAGATGACCATTGGGAGGCTGGCCAGAAGTGTTAATTTGGCAGGTAGAAAATATAATTCGGAAGGCTAATGGAATCTTGTAGTTTATTGTGAGAGCACGTGAATATAAAAGTAGGAAAGTTACATTTCAGTTATACAGGGCACTGGCGAGATCATGTCTGGAATACTGTGCACAGTATCGGTCTCCTTACTTAAGGATGGATGTAAATGAGTTGGATGCTGTTCAGAAAAGGTGGAGGTATTTGTATGATATTTAAGATGCCGGAAGACTGGAGGTTGGCTAACGTGGTGCCACTGTTTAAGAAAGGTGGTAAGGAAAAGCCAGGGAATTACGAACTGGTGAACTTGGCGTCAGTGGTGGGCAAGTTGTTGGAGGGAATCCTGAGAGACAGGATTTACATGTATTTGGAAAGGCAAGGACTGATTACAGATAGTCAACATGGCTTTGTGTGTGGGAAATCATATCCCACTATAAGGATGGATGTAAATGAGCTGGATGCTGTTCAGAAAAGGTGGAGGTATTTATATGATATTTGAGATGCCGGAAGACTGGAGGTTGGCTAACGTGGTGCCACTGTTGAAGAAAGGTGGTAAGGAAAAGCCAGGGAATTACGAACTGGTGAACTTGGCGTCGGTGGTGGGCAAGTTGTTGGAGGGAATCCTGAGAGACAGGATTTACATGTATTTGGAAAGGCAAGGACTGATTACAGATAGTCAACATGGCTTTGTGTGTGGGAAATCATATCCCACTAACCAGATTGAGTCTTTTGAAGAAGTAACAAAGAGGATGAAGGCAGAGCAGTGGACGTTGTCTGTGTGAACTTCAGTAAGGCATTTGACAAGGTTCCACATAGTAGACAGGTTAGCAAGGTTATATCTCATGGAATACAGGGAGAATAGCCATTTGGATACAGAACTGGCTCAAAGAAAGAAGAGGTGGAGGGTTGCTTTTCAGTCTGGAGGCCTCTGATCAGTGGTGTGCCTTAAGGATTAATGCTGAGTCCACTGCTTTTTATGATTTCTCTAAAAGATTTGGATGTGAACATAGGAAGTTTAGTTAGTAAGTTTGCAGAGGACTCTGAGGTAACCTTCGTTGTAGTGAACAACGAAGAAGGTTACCTCCGAGTGCAATGGGATCTTGATCAGATGGGCCAATGGGCTGAGGAGTAGCAGATGGATTAGATTACTTACAGATTAGATTACTTACAGATTAGATTAGATTAGATTAGATTAGATTACTTACAGTGTGGAAACAGGCCCTTCGAAAGTGGAGTCGCAGGTAGATGGATAGTGAAGGCGGCGTTTGGTATGCTTTCCTTTATTGGTCAAAGTATTGAACATAGGAGCTCCGAGATCATGTTGTGGCTGTATTGATTAGGCTATGTTTGGAATACTGTGTACAATTCTGGTCTCCCTGCTACAGGAAAGATGTTGTGAAACTTGAAAGGGTTCAGAAAAGATTTCCAAAGATGTTGCCGGGCAGGGTAGGGTAGTCAAGAACTAGGGGCTATAGGTTTAAGGTGAGAGGGGAAAGATATAAAAGGAACCTGAGGGGCAACGTTTTCACACAGAGGGTGGTGCATGTGTGGAATCAGCTGCCAGAGGAAGTGGTGGAGGCTGGTACAATTACGACATTTAAAAGGCATCTGGATGGGAACATGAATAGGAAGGGTTTGGAGGGATATGGGCCAAGTGCTGAATGTTGGAATGTACAATTAGCTATGATCATACTGAATCTTGGAGCAGGCTGAAAGGTACCAGCTCCTCCTCGTTTGGTGGTGGTCACTAAATAATACATTATACAACTTTCTAAGCAACGTTGTATAACAACTGGCCATTTTTGGCTGATGTCATTTACATGAAGTGCCACTAGAGAGCACTGGATCATTGAGAGCAGCTGAGCCAGGGCAGCCAGTTCTTAACAGTGGGAGCCTTGCAAAACAGGTGTCAGTCTGTTAGTAACTCAAGTCAATATCACAGCTTGGACCGACATGCAGACTGCAGTCTGGCTCATGTGTGGGGAGGTAACATTCCTTCAGTGACCTGCTCTTTGGGCCACAGAAGATGAGGAGGATTCAGATTATTCAGCCCACGCTTTTCTTTAAACAGCCTGTTTGAACCCCTCCTGAGAATTGTTCCCTGCGTCCTTTTGATCAGGGAAGAGAGAAAGGCCTTCTGTCTAATACAGAAAGTGTTATTTCTGTAAATCAAGGGTTGCCTGAAATTGTGACGCTTTCAACAGTTAATTCCTCGTATTAATGTCTCGTATTAGGGAGATTTGGAGGTGCTGGTGTAAGACTGGGGTGGACAAAGTTTAAAAATCACACACCAGGTTATAGTCCAACAGGTTTATTTGGAAGCACTAGCTTTCGGAGCGCAGATCCTTCATCAGGTGATTGTGGAGAATAAGATTGTAAGACACAGAAATTCTGATGAAGGAACAGGACTCCAAAACCAGTGCTTCCAAATAAACCTGTTGCACCACAACTTTGTAGGATTCACCACTTCTGTCAGGATGGAGATCCAGGGGACGACATGAACAAGAAAGGCTTCCAATATACCCCACACCCCTCACCGTCACACCCTGATATACCACACACTCCTCACCGTCACACCCTGGTAAACCCCACACCCCTCACCGTCACACCGTGGTATACCCCACACCCCTCACTGTCACACCCTGGTAAACCCCACACCCCTCACCGTCACACCCTGATATAACGCACACCCCTCACCGTCACACCCTGATATAACGCACACCCCTCACCGTCACACCCTGATATAACGCACACCCCTCACCGTCACACCCTGATATAACGCACACCCCTCACCGTCACACCCTGATATAACGCACACCCCTCACCGTCACACCCTGATATAACGCACACCCCTCACCGTCACACCCTGATATAACGCACACCCCTCACCGTCACACCCTGATATAACGCACACCCCTCACCGTCACACCCTGATATAACGCACACCCCTCACCGTCACACCCTGATATAACGCACACCCCTCACCGTCACACCCTGATATAACGCACACCCCTCACCGTCACACCCTGATATAACGCACACCCCTCACCGTCACACCCTGATATAACGCACACCCCTCACCGTCACACCCTGATATAACGCACACCCCTCACCGTCACACCCTGATATAACGCACACCCCTCACCGTCACACCCTGATATAACGCACACCCCTCACCGTCACACCCTGATATAACGCACACCCCTCACCGTCACACCCTGATATAACGCACACCCCTCACCGTCACACCCTGATATAACGCACACCCCTCACCGTCACCGTCACACCCTGATATGCTCCCCACCCCCATCACTGTGACACCCTGATATACCCCACCCCCCTCACTGTGACACCCTGATACAGTGAGGGGTCTGGGATGTAACACCCTGATATACCCCACACACCTCACTGTCACACTCTTATATATCTCTATTTGAGTGCATCCCCTCATGTAGTTGTGTCTAAATTAATGTCAATGACAATTGGCAGTATATCTCTCCACTGGTTGGCACAAAGGAAGATTGTGTGATCTCAGTGCCAGAAGGTAGTCACTTGTGTCCCTCAGGGTAGTGTCTGGTGCCCAATCAATCATTCTCATTTCCATGTGGTTCAGCCCCCCCATGATCAATCTTGTGACAGAACACAGACCAGTACAGCACAGGAACAGGCTCTTCAGCCCACCATGTCTGTGCTGACCAGGACGCCATTCTAAACTAATCCCATCTACCTGCACATGGTCCGTATCCCTCTATTCTCTGCCTGTCCATGTGACTGTCCAAACGCCTCTTAAACATTGCTATTGTATCAGCTTCTCCCACCTCCCTGACAGCACGCTCCAGGCACCTACCATCCTGTCTGTAAAAACCTTGCCTCACCCATCTCCTTGTAACTCTCCCCCCTCACCTTCAACCTACACCCCCTAGTATTGGACATTTTCACCCTGGATAAAGACTCTGACTATCCTCCCTCTCAATCTGAAGTATTTCAAGGACAGCCAAGTGGTATTGGTGCTAGTCTATTAATTCGGAGACCCAGGGAATCTTGTGGGGACCTGGGTTCGAAAGCTGTCATCACAGACGGTGGAATTTGAATTCAATACAAATCTGGAATTAAGAGTAATGATGATCATGAATCCATTGTTGGGGAAAACCCATCTGGTTCACTAATATCCTTTCAGGAAGGAAACTGTCATCCTTACCTGTGCTAGCCTACATGTGACTCCAGGAGAAAGTGAGGTCTGCAGATGCTGGAGATCAGAGCTGAAAATGTGTTGCTGGAAAAGTGCAGGTCAGACAGCATCCAAGGAACAGGAGAATCGACGTTTCGGGCATAAGCCCTTCTTCAGGAAAGAAGGGCTTCTGCCCTTCTGAAGGGCTTATGCCCGAAACGTCGATTCTCCTATTCCTTGGATGCTGCCTGACCTGCTGCGCTTTTCCAGCAACACATTTTCAGTACATGTGACTCCAGACCTGCAGCTACATGGTTGACTCTTTTCATGCAATAAATTCTGGCCAAGCCAACAATATCCTCACCGCGTGAATGATAAAAACATCAGGTTGCCCCTCAGCCTCCAACTTTCTAACAAAAACAATGTCATCAATGTCATAGCATCGAAATCATGACGCTCTCCCCATAGCAATGCAAGGCTTCGGGAAGGCAACTGTAATCCCATTCCACAGAAAGGCATAAAACCAAAGGACAGATCTCCAAAATCGTTAAAACGTGAGAACTTGATACTGTAGTTCCACAGCTAAGGAGGCCAAGGATTAAGCAGGTAAGTAATGGCTCCATTTCCTTCTCTGTTCCCCCATCCAAGGAAGGTTCTGCAAGGAATAGAAAGGATACATTGCAGGTTTGTCGGAAGTTATAACAGCTGAGTTTGTAAAGAAGGATTTAACGAATCTGAGTTTTTTCTCTGGTGCTGCTGAGGTTTCAGAAGGTGTTGGCAATGGATGGGACCTTGGACCTGATTCCCCGTGTTTAAGGATGAAGTGGTTGCAGAGATAACAGATGTACAGGTCCCCACGTCTGTTGACTCTGAGGTGGTCCTGGTGGATTGGAAAGCAGAAATAATAACATTGCAGGAAGCCAAAGAGAGGGAAGAGGGAACCAAAGTCTGGTTTAGCCTGATATCAGTCACGGAAAACTGCTGGACTCCTTAACAAAGAGTCTGCGAAGGGAGAACACGAGATAACAAAAGGATTTGGCAAAGTCAACATGACTTTATCGAAGGGAATTCGATGTTGTCGTCTGAGCAGGAAACGGAATGGAAATAAAGAAAACATCACCTCAATCCACTGGTTTCTCAAATCAGTCTGTTCAGAGATGTTAAAAATACCTCTACAGCAGTCAGGAGCTGAACCTGGGACTCCTGACTCAGAGGCAAGGACACTACCATTGCACCACAAAAGCCCAAGTGAACAGCGTATGTGTGAATCAGATAAGATGCCACAGAGGGTTGTTACACAAGATTCATGGAGGCAAGGGCGAGCTTTTGGCATAGGTAGAGGATTGGCCGAAGGAATGAAAGGATAGTTTGGAATTGTTTTTATTTCATGGGATGTGGGGGTCACTAATGAGTGCAGCATTTGCTGCCTGTTCCTAAATGCCCCTGAACTGAGCATGGCTGTTTCAGAATCAACCCCATTGCTGTGGGTCTGGAGTCACATGTAGGCCAGACCAGGCAAGGAGGGCAGATTTACCTCCCTGCAGGACATTTGTGAACCCGATGGGTTTTCAATAGCAATCGCAGACGGTTTCACAGCTCCATTACAGGGACAAGCTCGCAATGCTGGATTTATTAATGGAGTTGCAGTTTGACTGGCGCTTCTGTTTGCACCCCCCACGTAGGAATAATAATATCACAAGGGTTTCATTGGGAGCCTAAGCACCAGTAGCTTGAAGAGATTGTGACATGGAGAAAGTGGGTACTGCAGATCAGAGTCGACAGTGTGGTGCTGGAAAAGCACAGCCGGACAGGTAGCATCTGAGGGGCAGGAGAATCGACGTTTCAGGCATTCCTGATGAAGGGCTTATGCCTGAAATGCTGATTCTCCTGCTCCTGGAATGCTGCCTGACTGGCTGTGCTTTTCCAGCAGCCCACAGAGATTGTGATCCTGACACAGAGTCTTTAATATCCGAACCCAAACTGGAATTAGACTCAAAGACAGTGAGTGGTGACCATTGATGTTCTCTCGTCATTCAGTTAGTTTGAAGAGACATGCAGCAATGGATGTATTGGAATTTTAAATTTTAAAGCCATATCACCACCACAAGATGATGGATTCCACCTCACAAGAGGTCCTATTGGAATCCAGCAAGCAGAGGGCCAGAATCTCACCATTCCAGGCCCAGGCAACACACTCTGGCTGTGTTAGAGAAGCAATAAAAAAAAAACCAATCACAGAGCATCTCCAGAGCCTCCACGTAAACAGGAGCTTATCAAACGGTGTTACCCACCCATACTGATGCAGAGAACAAACTGAACACTAACAGCCAAAGATTTTTCAAGATCTCTAGAGTGTGGTTTAAAGGATAGACCGTCGAGACCTAACTGCTTGAACAAAGAGGTAGCGAGAAGTTTCTTTGTAAACCTTGCAGTTTAAACAAATCCCTACCTGCAGAGGAATCCAATCTCCACTCAGTAGCTGAAACAATGTCTCCAGTGTCTCAGACTGAGGCATTAAAATGCAGTCACACTAGAGAGCGTGTTTGGAATTAAATGTTAAAGAAGAGGGATACATTTAGGGCATGGAAACACAAACACACAGAATCACCTGGGTTTAAAGGCATTACATGGATCATATATTGCCCTTTCATTCCCAGTTAAACCCATCAACCCTTCCCCAGAGAATAAAGAATACTGTGGAACATGTTCAGAAGGAGGTATCGTCATCAACACAAGGGGAGGTGGTGGCCAGTGGTACTGTCATTATTCTAGTCATCTCAAACCCCAAGCTGCTGCTCTGGGTTCAGGGTTTCTAACCCCATCACAGCAGATGGGATATTTGAATTTAAAACTTGGAATAGAAAGTTAGCCTCATGTGTAACCACTGCTCATGGTCATAAAAACCCATCTGGTTCACTAATGACCTCAAGGGATAGAAATCTGTCATCCTTACCCAGTCTGGCCCACAGGGGTTGACCCTTAACTACCCTCCAAGCAATTAGGATGGACATCAAGACAGTAGAGTTGCAGGCATATAGGATAGTGAAGGCAACATGTGATATGCTCTTTTATTGGAAAGTCCATCGAGTACAGGACATTGTAGGCCAGTTTTGGAATATTGTGCACAATTCTGGTCTCCTTCCTATCAGAAGGATGTTGTGAAACTTGAAAGGGTTCAGAAAACATTCAAGGATGTTGCCAGGGTTGGCACGGTTTTCCCTGGTGTGTCAAGAGGCCAAGGGGTGATGTTATAGAGGTTTATAAAATCATGTGGGGCATGAATAGCCATCTTTTTTTCCCAAGAGCAGGGGGAACCCAAAAGTAGAAAGTTTAAAGGAGAGAGGGGCAAGATTTAAAAGGGACCTAAGGGGCAACTTTTTCCACACAGAGGGTGGTGCATTTGGAATGAGCTGCAAGAGGAAGTGGTGGAGGCTGGTACAAGGGACCTAAGGGGCAACTTTTTCCACAGAGGGTGGTGCATTTATGGAATGAGCTGCAAGAGGAAGTGGTGGAGGCTGGTACAATTACAACAACATTTAAAAGGCATCTGGATGGGTACATGAACAAAGGTGTTAGAGAGATATGGGTCAAGTACTGGTAAATGGGACTAGAGATTTGTTTAGGTTATCTGGTTGGTATGAATAAGTTGGATCAAATGTTTTTGATCTGTACAACAGTAGGACTATGTTAATACTGAACTCAGCCCTATAGTTAGAAGCCTTGGTTAGAGACCACACAATACAACATTGCTGAGTGAAGCTCCTCAGGAAGGAATGTATAGATGGAGACACTCCCGAATTATGGAACCTTCAAAAAACCCTTACCCAAAGTGTTAACCCTCTCTCTACAGATGCTGGCAGAGCTGCCAAGTTTCCCCAGTGTTCTAGGTTTCATGTTTCCAGCATCAGCAGTTTGGTGCTGATTAATCAAATTTAGAACGAACTAGGACGATGTCAGGAAGCAGTTTATCACAAACAGGAGTTAAAATTAAACTCTTTCACAAAATCCAGTCAAGGGGGAGGTCAATTGAAACTTTCCAACAGCTCGATGATGGATAAGGGTTGGGTGAGTGCAGTTAAGGTGCGTAACTGACATCTAAAACAAAACATGGAACAAGTCTGAGGTGTTCTGTGTAACTGCCTCCTCCAGGAGCTATGATCTCAGACTGAATTCTCAGCCCATAGTGAATGGGTCAGTGTAACTGGGCTGGTCAGAAAGCATCAGAAACATGCTTCAGGCAATTTATCAGCTGGGGTTTCCCCCACATCAATGCAACAAGTCACTGCAACCACTTCAAAAGTGAAATGCACAAGATACACCCAAATGAATGCATTACAATGCTTCCCAAGCAAACTGCCTATTGAACATAGGCAGACACATGCTCCCAAACCCTACACAGGGACATACACCCCAAACAGGGACAGGGACATACCATGTCATCCCTTAAACCTAGTCTTGCAGGGTTATAGGGACAGGGTAGAAGGGTGGGTTGCTCTTGGAGGGTCAGTGTAGACTCAATGGGCCAAATGGCCTTCTATGATTTTCCTGCCTTTGTCCCCTTCACCAGCAAGTGTCCATCAGTCCAAGCTGCCCCTTCCTCTCCACTGCCTTTGACAGGAGGCAGGAAAAGAAAAATGAAAGTCCCAGCTTCAGCAGAAGCAGGACATGAGTAGAGAGTGGCCATTCAGCCCAGTGACTGCACCAACTACCTGTTTATGGAAAAGGTCAATCCTGATGGGTGTGCTGAAGAGCCTAGCTGAGGATTCCCCCCCCCCAAAGTGGGGTCATGAGCAGAGGCAGCAATGCATCTCCATCTCCCTCAAACTCTTCCATCGTTAACCCTCTCCCCAACCCCCAGTTTCTCTCCTTGGTGAGAGCAGAATAAGTCAATCATTTTCAAACCTCACAATGGGGTAAAGTTTGGGAGGGGCTCCCTCAAACTCTTCCATCGTTAACCCTCTCCCCCAACCCCCAGTTTCTCTCCTTGGTGAGAGCAGAATAAGTCAATCATTTTCAAACCTCACAATGGGGTAAAGTTTGGGAGGGGCTGGACCTAGCTAGAGTTGTAAAAAGGAAAAGTGAAAACCCACAGCAGTCCTAATGGGAGAACTCAATCTTCTCTCATCGAGAATACCAACCCAGAGTGCAGGATGCAGCTTGGCTTCCTCAGGAGGATATGGACTGGCAGAAACTTAGAGTGGAAGCTTCCCATTTGGGATCTTGTCAGTGGAATTTCCTACATCAGAATCAAAACTGACCAGGCTTACTGAATCACTGTACAGAGGGACAGATATCACATTTTAAAATCTCAAAACCCATTCACTGAGATTAAATTAGGCCCCATGTAAATGCAATTTGTAAGGATGTTAACTTTAAAATCAAAAGCAATATTGTATTAAAATTGGCAATTTCACACAAGTGGTGACAGATGTGAATACATTGGCCAGTGGAAACCCAAGGTTCCACTGCTTTTGGGGACAAACTGGGGAGTTTCACGGAATTAAACCCCACCCACACAAATTGAAGCAGCCATAGGTTCACACAACTGGTCTTTAGCAGGATTTACCACAGTTCAGTGCGAACATATGAGTGCGGTCCAGAACTACACATTTGTCTCATGTCAGGGACTGTCCCAGCACTGCCTGTTACCACAGGGTAATCCCAGTCAACAAACTATTACTCACCCAATCTGTTGTTACCAATCTAATCAAAAACTGCAAATGCAACATTAAACCAGGTCAGAATTTCCTTTAGAACACATTTACAGTACACTGCTAACTTCAGATGGCCAACATCTCCAAGCCAGAGACTCCCATCACTGATGCTTGCACTATGCTATTGAGATATATCCTAATGGGATAGGGATAAAGCCATATTGCCCTCCAGTTCCACTTCACCATTGTTCATGGGATGACAGTGTCTCTTTCGTTACCCCAGTCCAACATTTAATCCCAACCTTTAGAAAAGCACCAGATTTCCCACATTCAGTGAAAGTACCTACACATTCTGTTCCAACTGGAGTGTTCCCTCTGTCACAGGGAGAGAGGGAACATTGGAAAACAGGACATTTAGCCCTTTGATCCCACTCCATTCATCAACCAGATCACAACTGATTTCCTACCTCAACACCATTCCCCTGTAGGTTCCTCACTGTTTTGGTCTGGAATGTGAGGACTCTACTGCTCAGCCTCAAATATACAGAGTGACCCAAATTAATTGCAAAAACATTTATCCACGTTACCAAATTGTGGACTTAACATTTCCAAAATCCCCTGCAAATCTAAAGGGCCTAGCGTTTTGCAATTGGATTTTGATTTAACCCTTTAACTCCCAGCATTGCTTAGGCCACTGGACTAGGGGAGGGGGTTCACTCCCCTAGTCCAGGGGGGGAGGTTTAGAGTCATGTAGCAGGGAAACAGACCCTTCAGTCCAACTCATCCATGCTGACCAAGTTTCCCCAAACTGAACTAGCCCCATTCGCTTGCACGTGGGGCATCTCCCTCTAATGTTCCTATCCACGCACTTGTCCAAGTGTCTTAAATGCTGTAATTGTCACTTCCCCCACTTCCTGTGGACTCATTCTATAGATGAACCACCCACTGGGAAAAGTTGCTCCTTAGGTCCCTTAAGATCTTCCCCTCGCCCCAAACCCATGCCCTCTAGTTTTGAGCTCATCCACCCCAGGGAAAAGACCTTGGGTGTTTACCCTATCCATGCCCCTCAAATTTTACAAGCCTCTACAAAAGGTCACCCCTCAACCTCACTCCAGGGAGAAATATCCTCGCCTTTCCTTATAGGTCAAACCCTCCATTCCTAGCAACCCCCTCCAGCTTAAGATCATTCTTCCTATAGCAGGGTGACCAGAGCTTGGCACAGCACTCGAGGGGCCTCAATAGCGTCCCGTACAATCTCAACATCTAGTAAAGCGATTGGAAAGGGGATTTGAAGAGGGAGAGGGGGCATTGCAGAGAGGAAACGGGAAGCAGATGGAGCAAAACCAGCTAGCCAGAGAGTAGTATCAATTGAACGGGCAGAACAGCTTCCACTTTTGCAACGGACACCTTTTAACCGTAGATTATATTAAAAAAGTGTCAAATAGAATTGACCGAAATACTTGTGCCGGGGAACCAGGAGAGAATTAACTTGATGCCTTCTGCACTAAAGAGCAACTGTCCCAAGCAGTTCAATTTGATACAATTTATTAAAAAGCACAAAAATACAATGTACAAAGACTGTCAGATGGAGCATCTCAAATTAATGCTGCTTGGTTACACGCTTCGGAACGGTTCATTTAAAAAAACTCGAGCCGAGACGACACCTTTTTACAACAAAAGGTTTTGCCAAAAAACATTGCGGTATAAAACAAAAACGAGAGAAATTGCTTCGTTTTAAATATTTCGCTCAGTCCAATAACTCACTTAAAAATTAAATAAGACACTCGAGCGGATTAATAGCTTCACCATTAGAACAGCAAGCCCATGTGGAATGATCGAGTGTTTATCATCTTCCTGCTGATGGCACGAGCAAAAACAAACAAATCGGAGATTTTTAAAAAGTGAGGGCTTCCCCCTCCCCCCCGAGCAGGTTAATCTCAACATTAAAAAAGGGGGAGGGAAGGGAACTGGTTAATTTACATAATTTAAGAACAAGTTTGAAACACGGATCCGGAATCTGTCCATCTCGGAATTGGGGTTTGACCCGGGGGTGGGGGGTGAGGGAGATGGAATGAGCAGAATCCAACATCCGAGACACAGGAAGATCCCAGCGCGCTCCGGAAAATACTGGAACTCAAGGGGTTAAACCTTCAGTATGCTGAGAGAGACCCTTCTTTGCCCACGAGTAGGGCATAAAAGGAATTATAAAATTTAATTCTTACTCAGTTATTAAAATTGTAGGGGCAATAAAAACAAAAAAGGTGCACAGGACAATGATAAAACTCCAATATCAATTTTACAAATGCATTTTAAAACCGATGGTGACAGATGCAGTGAAGATTGGTGAAGATTTTTGATTTCGCTGCCCGCCTATTAAAAAGGATAAAAGACTAGTAGAAAGAGCGTCGGCAACAATTTTTTTTTTTAAATTACTCCCAGTGGAAAGAAAACTGGCGTCTTAAACTCAAGACGCGAGTAGATGGGTCCCACCCGCTTTCCAGAAGAGGTCATAGCCACTTTAAGTGAAAGGCAGCTCTAGATTTTGGGGAGAAATGGAATGAGGTGGTTTTAAAACTAACTTTAAAATATCATCCTGTGACTCAAAGATTGCTTTAAATAAAAGAAGTCGTTCCAGGGAGGTGGCGGCGGTAAAATTTAAAATATTAAGCCATTAAGTTCCAAGAGGGGGAGTGGGGTGGCTGTGGGGCCCATTAAGTAACGCATTGTGGCGTGTTGGAGCATTACCCTTTTAAGAAAGGAACTGGCCATGTCACGTGACTCACCCCCCCCCCCCGTCCATCCCAACGGCGTCCATCCCCTGGCGTCAGAGAGTCTGAGGCTATTTAAAAGGGCAACGCTCCTTACAGCCACAGCAGCCAAGTCCACCACAAATAAAGTCCACCTCCAACTTACCCCATCTGCAACCTTCCAGCGTTGCCCTGGGGGTTGGAAGAATTGTCCTTAATCTTTACCCCTTTCTCCCCAACCCCTCCCCCACACACAAATGTTACCAATCCAGTTCCAATTACTAGCGGGGTGGGGGATGGAATAGAATCTGTGGACCCCACCTCCCTCAGTCTTCCAGGGAGAGAACTGCCAGCGATCTTTTTTAAAAGTTAATGAAATAACTCGTGTTTTGCTTCTCACTGATGGAGTAAGATGCAACTTATGGTCAGCGAGTGATCTCTGCCCCTTCTCCCCACACGCACAGACCCCGGTCTCTCTTCCCCCCCAGGAGACAGAGACAATGCCTGAGTGTGTCTGTCCCCTCTCCCACCCAGACCTCACCGACACCCCCCGCAGACAGAGACCCCTTGTGTCTGCCGTCCCCTCCGATAGAGGGGCTGAGTCGCACTGTCTGAGAGACTATTCCCCCCTAGAGATGGAGTCGGTGTTCCCACTCCCGTGCCACACA